>NC_072738.1:136830709-136956634 GCF_026930045.1 Uloborus diversus
TAAGTGCCGAAAATGGCCTATATCGCTCATTGCCACAATACGAAGAAATGAAATTTTACAAGAGAAGCGTTTGAAGTTGAACACTTCAGGCAATTTTCATTAAAAAAAGGAAGTTTGCTGTGCTCTCCAGTGGTTAATATTCAAACAAAAATCTCATTATTTTCCAAGGGAGATAACGTCCTTTGAAGGCCTTCAAGCGAAAAAATAAATAATAAAAATAAAAATAAAAATTTCGTATTGGGTGGCGTATTGTTCCAAACGAGCGATACGTAATTGTATGAGCTGTTCACTCCACCATGTAAGATTTAGACTGTTACACTGCTTTTTGTGCAACCACCTGTCACATATTGTGTAGCGATACCATGTTTCGCAATGGAGTTGTTTCCTTCAGTCAAAAGTACTACTTTTAGTCACTGAAATTGATAGAATAAGCAAAAAAAAAAAAAAAATAACATGGACCCAGAAAATTCTTTCATTTCCCCAACAATTATTTTTAATTAACTTTTTAAAATGTCCGATTTTTCAAACAAGGCGTGGTCTTTATGACGTCACAAATGATGCACTTTGCCGCATCTTTCCAACGCGTTTCCACGTTATGATAACCAAAAAGCGAATTAAATATTGCACTCTACGCTTGCTATCAACCATATCGTCGCCAATACACGTGAGTAAAGATGCGAATTAAATATTGTGCTCTGTGAATGGCGTCAGTGAATGGCATTTCATCATTAGTGATGTCATCAGCAAAAGCGTAAACAATGAAAGCACCCCGATTAAAGTAATTTTTAAAAATATTAAACTTAAACAAATTATTTAAAAATGGTCAGACCTTCTGTTTTTAAGCATGCTCTTTCAGAATAAAATGCTTTCAAAATTTTGGAAACGGCCCCATTCTCCTCGGTACCTCCACAAAAAAAGCAGATTCCTGCCTCCACGCCCTGTATGATTATGAGCATGTCATCAGAATCATCATCAACATCATAAAACAGTACGAGTTATCAGTGTCTTCCTCTCTTCTGCTGTCTTATTTATACTGTCCTGTTTACTGTAGTGTAGACCGGGGCACGTTTACGCATTGCCCATTTTTCGAAACGAACTATAACTGGAGAGTCAACAGTCATAACAGGTTGATGCTGCAACCTAGCAAATATCCTCGTTTTTGAGCATTAGTCGAGCTTTGGTCTAGCATGCAGAAAGAATAATCTGTTTTTTACCAAGTCGAGTAAATTTTGAGTTGAATGTTTTGAAGCGCATTGTAAATGAATAATACTTTGTAAAGAAAGAACAAACATATAAAAATTAGCAGAATTTTATCCTTTTTTGTCAATTGTATTTGTATTTGTTATTAAATTTTTTTGCACATTAAAAATAAATCCAAACTTGGCGGCGGGGTAAGTTTACGTGTTGACTTCTGAGCACCTTTACGCAAGTTCTTACTGTGTCTTATTTCTAAATGTGTCCTGACGCTTTTTTTTGCTCTAAACTGTCTTAAAATGTTTTAGTATTTTCAGGCTATTGAGTGGTGAAAATCACCAATTAATTTTTTATTGAGTTACAAATTCAAATCTCATAGCTTACAATCATGTAGTGCTGTCTCCGTGCCCGTTCAGCTTTTACTTTGTACACTGTTCAGTCAGCTATAAATTTGCTTTATTTTAACGATGGTAATACATTATGTTCAAAACATTAACGGAACCACGTTAGGTGTCAAAATAAATATGCGTCCACGGGGCACGTTTACGCCGACTTGGACTCAAAAATATGTTTTTAACGGTTAAAAACACAAACTAAGCAACAACTAAATCTATCAATTTTGACTCCATTAACTGCTTCATAAAACCGCAATGTCTAAAATTTCCGAAGTTAAAACATAAAATTTAGAAAATTCATTTAAAAAAAATCCGCGTAAACGTACGTCGGTCTACCCTATTTTATAAATTTTTGAGTGAACTGGATTACTCGCCGACTGTCGTTAACCCACTTTCCCTTACTTATATTGCATTCCACTTTTAACGTAAAATAATTTCATCCTGTTATAAAACATATACACGTAGGTAGCAAATTCTACACTTGATTTTCAGAAATTATTTTCAATCGAAATAAAAAATTTTGTGTTTAAATCTGTGTTTAATTTAAAACTTTGCAAGCACAGATATGCATGTTATGCATGTTCAAAAAACATTATCATATCTGCTTCTGCGTATAAAAATATAAATCACTTTCTACAATGTTCTCGTAAACATGAAAATAGTAGAAATATTTCAAACACATTCGTATTTATTAACAAGTAAGGTAAACACACGAGTAGTGACCACAATGAAAGCGCACCGATTTAAGTGTTTTTTTTTTTTTAAATATTAAACAAATAAATTATTCAAAAAATGGTCAGATCCTATGTTTTTAAGCACACTGTAAAAAAATTCCGAAACGTTACTGGTTATTTCCATGGAACGTCTCGGGATTTCACACGTTTTCACCTATTTCCCCGTAAAAACAAGTATCTTCACAAAAAAGTTTCCTGAATCGCTACAAGTTGCACGCGTGCAAGTTTTTCACTGTTGTGGAAAATATTTTTAGCAACCAGTTTAAAGATTGAATGAACCTAAGGTTGCTTACGGCTCGTCCAGATTGACTAAGCTCCCAATGAGAGCGAAAAAGTCAATGGATAGCTACGGCTTTGCAAGGCAGGAATTGCAGGCAAGAGATATGCTTGGTTCCTTCTTGCATAGCTTTGGCCGTGGTCGCTCTAATCTTTATGGAGCCTTCTTGATAAATCAGGAAGGTGCTAAATCAATTGCATTAAACCTACGTAATTTTTCTAGAAGGTTCTAGAGACATTGCTGGCTTTAACAGGGGAGATTTTGCACTTCGATTGAAAGTTTCGAGGTTAATTTCAGAAAGGTTACTGACTTTTAGCGGGGAAACGTTCCTGATTTTTCCAAGATATGTTACTGGAGGAAATTGGGCACATCAGCTGCCTATTATTTTCCAGGAATGTTTCTGAATCGTTTTTACAGTGCATGCTCTTTTAGAAAAAAATAATTTTAAAATTTTGGAAACGATCCCATTAGAGGCATTATAAATTTTTATTGTCTGACTAAAGATAGAAATGAATTAATAAATCGATCAAAACTGTGTGTGAGAAAATTTTCATAAAACATGTTTTTTTTTCTCTGTAGCGACTTTTATATATCTTATTTGTTTAATTATTTATGGAGCTACGCAATTTTATAAAAACGAAATATTGGTTTCTATACGGAGCATCTTATATACAGAAGAGTATAATGAATGCAATGGCTGCTATTTTTTTTTCTTTCATCTAGAAATAACTTAAGGAAATCTGTCAATAAAAGTATTCGCTATTCTCGTGACTCAAAAAAGTTATACTTTAGTTTTGTCTTCAATAATAAACAGAAGCCGCCGCTTCTCGACAACAGAGCCAAAAAATCCCGTAATGTTTTATCCATTATTTTCTCCTCCCATCTGGTGTTTCTATTCCCAGAAACAGTTACGGTTTTTTATTCTTTTTGCAAACGTGACAGACCGTGCATTTGTTTATAGATTGCAAAAGCAGAGTATAGTTAAGCTAAGAATTATTACTTCTTCATTTTTTGATCCCCAAAGGGGGTATTTAGCTGAAGTAGAATATGTTTTCGGAATTTGTTATGCTTTTCGCTTTGACAAGATACTCCAAAGTAGTACATGAACAATAAGGAAAAAAATCGCATCATATTAGAGCGCCGATTATACAAGCTCCAATTGTCCAAACTGTCCAATTATCTGAACATACCATTCTTTAACGACTGATCATTGAAAATTGAAATCATTTCTCTACTGTGTTAGAGAAGAGAGACTTTGGGAGATTCAAGGCCAGGGTAACGGAATTCCAACAGCCTAATCCTAGCCTGGATAAAGTGCGGGTATAAAGGTCCAGGTTATTCCAAGCACACTGACCGCAAAATTGTACGTCAGTCAGGTATTTCAACCTGTAACATTGTTATTTAGGGACCGCACTCAAGGGGGAATTTTCCAACTAGATAATGCCCACACTAACATAGCGTTTGCAACGTAACGTGCTCCACAGAGTGTTAACATAACCTTGAATCTCTAAATAATTGAAACTAATTTGGCACGTGCTCGATATTATTTAGCGACAACTCCACCATCATCAGTCGGTACTGACAGTCCCCGTATTGACATAACAAATGCAACAAGCGTGGAACTCCATATCAGAAGAGCCATTCGGCACATGTATGACACAACGTAAGCTCTTTTCCAGATCTGCATTAAAAACCGTGAATGATGCACCAGCTTTTAGTGTATCTGCAATTCACATTTGAAATGCATCTTCAATGTAAAAAAAATCCGAAACGTTACTGAGTATTTCCGTGTCACGTTTCGGGATTTCCATTGTTTTTGTCTACTTTCTGGAAAAATCAACTATCATTGTCGAAAAGTTTCCTGAATTGCTACAAGTCACACGACTGCAGACCTCACTTGTAAAGACTTGTTGTGAAAAATATTTTTAAGCTCCCAGTTTAAAGATTAACTGAGGGTATTTATAAATTCCTACCTAGGTTTACTCTAAAGTTTCAGAGACACAACTGGCTTTAAACGGAGAGATTTCTGAATGTTTCAGGAGGCTTCCAGGATAATTTTAGAAAAGTTATTGGAAGAAATTGGGCACATCAGCCGCATATTATATTCCAGGAACGTTTCTGAATTATTTTTGCAGTGTTCTTGAGCTTCAATTAATCCGTAGTCTTGAAAATTTGATCAAATAAACATGTTAACTAGACAAATTCTGTCCAAATTTCACGACTCTACAATAAGTGTTTCTTGGCGTTGGGTTTTTTTTTCTCGTCTGTTAATATTATAAAAAGAAGAAAGTAAAAAATAAGAAAAGGAAAAACAAGAAACTGCTTTTACATTTCGGGATACGACGTAAATTTTTATTTAAAAAAATCTTTATTCTTACCAAAATAAGTAGAACCATATGTTTTTTTTTTCTTTTCGAATTAATGAAAAATGAAACATTCTTTACGAATTAAGGTATTTTTATGACAAATTTCTAATATTTCAATATTGAAAGGATATGTTAGTCTTGTGCTGCAATGCGGAATCAAAAAGAAAAATATCATACATTTAACACAACTCAAAGCTACATTTTATGCCGTTAATGCTCCAATGGATTCCATCCTATGCTTTGAAATTAATAAAGGGATTTATCCAAAAGTAAAATCATATTAAACAGAACAGTAAATGCATTATGTTCTATCAATTTGCCGTAAAGCCATTCAATTACATTTGAATCGTAAAATTGTAGCTAAATTCGATACGGAACATTATTTCAGCAGATAAGAATGTTGAACGAAGTTTTAATTTAATACATGATTTCCGAATAAGAAATTAAACCAAATAAAATATGTTGGCAGTTCCACTTCAGTCTTGTTTATTTCATCTTGAGCGTTTAAAATTGAATTCGGTTGAAATTATATTCTTCAGAAAGTATCCTCTTTAATGAAACTAACTGTACTCTTGAATAACGTTTAGAAACATAAATTAACTAAAAGAATTTTTATTGAAAACGAGTGCAAGAGGTTTACATTTAAAATAATGTATCAAAAAATAATTTTCGTTTGCATGCTGTAATTTCTCACTTATTTTAACGAAAATAAAAAATGTATATATTATTACGATAAAAAACAATAAAAAATAAAACACTTCGTTTATTACAATTCAATTTTTTACAATAGCATTTGCAGTTATATTTTGAAGCAGTTATATATATATATATATATATATATATATATATATATATATATATATATATATATATATATATATTTGACTTTCTTTTTACGTATAGATGAGGAGTTTACTTTCGAAACGGATTACATCCGCTTTTAGAAAAAAATAGTTTTTTTTCATTTACAGAATATCTAATATAAGCCCTATCGACCCATGAATTTCTTTCTTCGCGAAATGGTTTACATATATACTGTTAAAAAATGCGTAAACATTG
This sequence comes from Uloborus diversus, assembly GCF_026930045.1. NCBI lineage: Eukaryota > Metazoa > Arthropoda > Arachnida > Araneae > Uloboridae > Uloborus > Uloborus diversus. Next base: position 136,836,735 of record NC_072738.1, read on the forward strand.
GTTTTAACATTAAAACGGTTTATATTCATCCCCCTATTTCTCATCAGGTCTTTTACACCTAAGTAGAACTTTCCTCCTATTTTCCGGTACCCAATCAATCACTTTTATTTAAAAAGGGCACATATCCAAATTTGCATTTGCCACTTCTAACTTAAAACTGGTTCACAAATAAAATATCGGAGCGAAGAACTGCCTGAGCATTTCCAATCAACCGTGATACCCGTCCGTATTAAGAAATCACAGCACCTTGTGCCTTGTGCAAGTTTGTTATTAGTTAGGCAAGCGCGACCTCAAATTGTGATTACTAAATTAATATTAAATAATTAATATTACTATTCATTAATGATTAAGTTGTGATTAGTTGGCAAAAAAGTTGTGATTATTTGTGATAAAAATTGTGATTAGTTGTGATAAAAATTGTGATTAGTTGTGATAAAAATTGTGATTAGTTGTGGTAAAAATTGTGATCTATTAATATGGGGGATGACATCCACTGTTTTACACCAAACGGGAATACATCCAAAATAAAATTGGCAATTTAGGTCTGGTAAAATTGAGGAAAAATTCATAGACCTATGCCAATAGTCACTTGCTATTCTACCAAAACATGGTGAGAAATTCGAAATTCTAACAGTTAGTGTTTATGCGTAAAACGTTTATTTCGTTTTGCCAAAAAAATATAAAACTAGATAGAATCCATTTTGAAAGTAAACTCTTCAGTTAATTACTCCGTTTATTTTACTTAAATCTCCGCAATTTTAATTAAATTTCAGTCTTTATTTTCAAAATTTTTATTCATACTCAACATAAAAAAATAACACCAGTATAAAGTAATATTTCTTACTTAAACCATGACGCATGAAGCAATAACAATAAAAAAATCATGTGAGGCAAAGAGTAACAAAGGGATGTAAGTGGACAATTTGAAGTTTCGAGTAAAACGCGTTCTAAAGATAAGGTCCTGGGTTTTGATTTAGAAAAACTTTTCATGGAAGAGTTTTTCTAAATCATGCTGTATAGAAGCAGTTACCATTTGTACTGATAATTTCCAAATTTTTAATGTTGCCACTTACACCCCTTTGCTTCTGACTACCTCTCATAGAGTAAAAATAGTTGTAATATGTAAAAAAAAGAAAATTTAAAAAAAAAATGTGAAAATAGTTATCGTCTACAGAATTTACAAATAAATAAAATGAAAAAATGTATTTATATTAAAATGTTTTTTTTTTTTAATTTTTTGAGTGAAATTCCTTTTAGCTCTACGACGATAATGTTACCATTTTTTTACTAGGCAGCTTGAAATTCGGTCTCTTTATTATAAAACGAATCGGCGCAATCATAATTGTAATTGTCCAAAAATTAAAATAGTAAGTAATTAGTAGAAAAGTAGTAAAAAAAGTAGTAGAAAAAGGTATAAGTAAAACTACAAACACATATGGGGTCCTTTCTTTCTTGTTTCCTTTTCTGCATTAAGGTGTGCATTAATGGTTTTAAACTAAGTAATTTATGAAGGGCTAACAGCATTTTGTTTTGCTAGATGGGAAGTAATAGGCTTAATAGCTTTAAAGTGAGTTAGTTATCATTCAAGATTTAAAATGTGACTTGAAATCGTGTAAAAAAATAACAATATTAAATGTCAGCTGAATTATATTTTTCCCCCAAAATAATTATAGAATATTAAATATAAGATTTAAAAACTCCTCTAAATTTTTTTTCCCATTTACCTCCAAGCAATTTCAGTTTTAATATTGTCCAGTCTGTTGCATCTATTTTGAAAACAAAAATAGTAAAATAACTTCTTCAATTAGCCGTTTTGAACTCCCTAATTAACAAACAAGATGAGTCTGATTCTTTTTTCTCTGGTAGTTGATTTTAATTGCTGTATGTCCACTCTGTTCCATTTGTTTTGATGTTTAAAATATTTCTTTTCCTTAAAAGTGCAAGCAGAAAAACAAAGTAATGATCATTCTTTCATTTTACGACTGTTCTTTACTTGGAACATTTTTTTTTTTAATTAGAAGGTTCATTTTAAAGGCTCATTTGTCCACTTTGTTTCACGAAATAGTTAAAATATTTTTAACCTTTTCCAAATTACATACGCTCAAGCAATTCACATTACATTATACACAAATAAATGGTGGATCAATAACTAAGAAGTATAACTCGTGAGAATGAATAAACAATATTCATGGGTTGTGTGTACAAAACCCATGTGTGTCACAAAATCCATTTAGTGAGTTATGTATACGCACAAAAATAGTACACATTGTGTGTACTATTTTTGTGAGTATACATAAATATAAGCACCAATGGTTTTTTGTGCACCTTATTTTCTATTAGCAAAATTTAACGTCTAAGTAAAGATTTTTTACAACTTAATACAAATAGTAACTGCATTAATATTGCTATTAATCGACAATGATATTGCACTCATTGAGTGTGTTAGAACTTTTAATAGAGTTTCATTTACACTTAAATCCTGTTTTCATGTTAAGTTTAGTAACTTATTGGTAGCTTTTCATGCTTCCACGAAGTAGAACTGGGCTCGATTCCCGGGTTGCACACTGTCAGACGAGCCTTTCATCTTTTCAGTAGTTTGATAAAATAAGTGTCAACCATGCTTGGTAACTAAACACTGGGAGTTCCGCGTTCAGCTGACGACCTAACCGGGGCAACCGGGGCAACTGCACCAGAGTCTGGTTTTAAAACTGTATGATAATCTTCAGTATTGGATTATTCGCAATCCATCATAATAGAAATTATTCATTTTTTTCATCAAAAAAAAAAAAAAAAAAAAACTGCTGACGTCTGTCAACAAAATGTTTTAATTCATTCTTGAAAATTAATTTCTCATCAACTTGAAAATTGCGCAAGTTTAATAAATTACTTTATGTTTACAAGTTCAATAGTAAAACCCTATATAATTCAGAGATCAATTTAAACCAGAGCATAAACTGACAAACTTGTCAGCTCATGTACACACTGTCGTTGAGAATAATTACCAGAACATAAATATTTCTTAACACGCAGCACCGGCACGCTAAATTGGACTTTAAAGCATTTTATTATTTACCGTATTTACACGCCTCTACTAATTGAACAATACATACTAAAGCATCACGCGCGGTTACAAATGTAAGCATTTCGAATTCAACATATTTGAAATAAGTTGATACAAATCGCTGTCTTGGAGATCCAAAAGATTTGTAAAATTGTTTTCTTTATCAAAACATATTCCAATGCGTTCATTTTGAAAAATAAAAACTAAGTCACATTAAATACTAGCGGTTCCCGCAAGGTTTTGCCCGTAGTAGAAAATTAAAAGGTCATTTGATTCACCTGTGTATTTACAAATTATGGATTATGAATTTTTCACCAATTTGATACGTTCATCTGCTGGCGCGTGTGATAGTAAATTGCTCGTACACGTTATGATAATTTACTCGACTATGTTATGATAATTTACTCGTCCATGTAATGATAATTTGCTAGTCCATGTAATGATAATTTGCTAGTCCACGCTATGATGATTTGTTCGTCCACATTGTGATGATTGCTCAGTGAATTGTTTTCTCAAAATTGGAATAGAAAAAGAACAAAACCAAATTTTCGAAAAATTGCTTCGAGGTGCTCACCCCGATGCTGCGAACTAATTGTGAGTCAAATTTCATGAAAAACGGCCTAATGGTCTGGGTGCTATGCGCGTAACAGACATAATGAAATCCAGAGACACAGACTTTCAGTTTTATTATTAGTAAAGATTTCACTTTACCACATATTTCCCTACTTTTATGCTGATCTGACCAACGTTCGTACTGTCTGACCATCGATTACATGGAAAGGCTAATATCCGGTTTATAGGCGGAAATGGACGTATCTATTAGTATATAGGGATATTAGTTGGTTTTTTTCTGATGTGCACTTTTGCCTCTCTATTATTTAGCCTTAGTTTTTAAAAATGAAAATTTGCTCACAGCAGCGTTTTTTAAATCTTAAGAATATTCGATCCATATTCTCACGGCAAAAATTAATTAATTTATTCATTCACAACAAAGTTCTGAGCTTACCATTTTGCTTTTACGTTCCTGAACGAAATGAAAATATTTTATTTTATTTTTGTTGTTTCCATGGTAACTATTTTTGTTTCCCTTTATTTTATTTTTGAGAATTTAATAAATAAATAAGGCAATAGTGATATTATAAAACGCGTGCATCAAAAAATCCCATCGTTATTTCCCCTTCTCCCCTGCTAGATTCATTCAGATGGAATCATCTTTATTTCGCAGATTGCCGAATTACATACAATCCGTGGTCAAACAGTAAGATAACTTGTATTTTTTCGTCTGACAAAGAAATGGCAGAGACTTGTTTAACGAGAAACACATTTGAAGCATTGTTCTTGTTTACATCCAAGGAGCTGAATAAAATTTAAAAATAATAATGCATTCACAGAAGCATTTGGTTGTAATTCAAGTTTATAAAATAAAAAGAACATTCGAAGATTAGTTTAGAAATGAAGGATAAAAATTGCACACTGAACCTAAAAAATATTTTTTTTTTGCTATTAAAACGTAGTGAAACAAATGATATTCAAATATTCAACAGTAAATTTCGTTTTTTGAAAAGTTGCAATAGCTACTATAACTCAGAAAAAAAACATCATTTTTTTTCTTTACGTAAAATTATTGAAGAAAAAATAGTTTTCTAAGTTCAAAATATAGATCATTTTGCAAATATAGTTTTACATACTGCTTTACAATCCTAATTTTATTTCCATGCATATATTGTTACGATTTGCTACAAGTTGCAAATTTGAACAACATATGTCTTACTTTTGTTTTAAAAAATAAATGCATTACAGTTACAGAACTAATACAAAAGTTTCAAAATATGATAATGTAAATAGCTGTGAAAATGTCTACATTTTTTAATTCATTTCTTAAGTACTTTTCTTTTTCGTTATAAGCGTGATAAATTTTGTCTAAAACAACCTCTATATACATCCAACATTATCTATTTTTCGGAAGTCCAAATATTTATTCTGAACAATTAGTTTTGAGCAATTTAGCAAAGCCTTTTTACTTCCTTATACAAAAAAAGAAGTATTGTATTCGCAAAAAAAAAAATTCACTCAAAAATCGGCCTTAATTTCTATTTTGCTCGCCCCTGAATGAATATTGATTTTTTTTTCAACCCGACCACACGTGGATACATGCCTAAAAACGTATAGACACCTGAAGAATCCATTTTGACGATCTCCGAGTTAACTACAACGAGTTTTCTTGTGACGTATGTATGTGCGTATATGCTTATGTGTGTATGTGTGTATGTGTGTAAATATCTCGTATAACTCAAGAACGGTAAGTCCTAGAAAGCTAAAATTTGGTACATAAACTCCAAGTGGGGTCTAGTTGTGCACCTTCTCTTTTGGTTGCATTCTGTTGTTCCAAAAGGGGTCTTTTGCCCCTTTGTGGGGTAAAATCATTGTTAATTTCAATGTAAACCCAAACGATGCTATAATTTTTCAAACACTCGGCAATATATTGCCAAGCTTTTGGTCGTCAAGTTTTGCCGCCAACTTAGCGACGAATTCAGCGTTCTTTCTTTTTTTTTAATCTGGTTTCAATTTGGCCATATTTAGAGAGTTAACCATTGAATCGCATTAAAACATTCGTACAATATTGCGAAAAGTTATCTGTATAAAACGTTTTCTTTGCTTCGGTTTGCAACAAACTTGGGATGAAAATATTTTAAGGTGTTTTTTTACCGAGACACTATTATCTTTAAATTGGAGTAAAAGGAAGTCATGTGATGCACACATCAGCTCGTTTTATTACTGTAATGCTTCGTAATTAGTTTCTTACTAGCTAGCATTACAAGTTCTGCAAAAGGCCTACAAAATGTAAATGAACACAATCTGTCCTGTTAAAACCGAGTACTGATAAATGAAGTGCTTTATGTTTTTTATTGTGTATGTATTAGTACAAACTGCTACATCACATAAAGTTGACTAAACACGTTAAAACATGGCAACTTCCTAATTTTCAAATAAAATTTATAAAAGATTCATTAACTACAGCGACAGGAAATGTCACATCTATATTCCAATTTTGTGTTTCAAATGTTGAACTGAACTGAAAAGTTTGAAGTTGAGATTAATTGATCGAGCACTCTAGCACATTGATTAATTTAGTAAATAAAACGAGGAAGATGAAAACGTTACCCATTTTCTCCCTAATCTAAGTAGTTTCGTTCGAATAATAAATGATGAAATTGTAATCGATTTTGATTCTCTCAGAGGATGTTCAATTTCAACTGCAGAGAAATGGAATGACAACTTACTTGGATTTCAAATTATGGATTGGTTGACATGACTAATTGCGCTTTTTGGGACCTGAGAACTTGTTTTACATCTTTACATAATTTCCCTCTGCATGAAAATATTTGAATGATTCACTTGTAATGCATTTGTAAAGTGAGAGTGCAGCCGAGAATATTAAATGCTTACATAAATTACTCATATAACGTAAATCACCATTAAATGTTGAAGGTTTTTTTTTATTTATTTCTTTCGAATATCTAAGAACTGTGATTTGCCATTGGTTGAGATTTGGGAGATATGCTCCAAATAACGCAACGACAAATATTCGTTTATTTTTAATTTTGTTGCTGTCTTGTGCCATTTAAGATAACAATGGGGTTGTTTCCTTCAGTCAAAAATAGTACTTTTTGTCACTGAAATTGATAGAATAAGCAAAAAAAAAAAATAATAATAACATGGACTCAGAAAATACTTTCACCATCGGCAGAAGCGTTAAACGATGAAACACTGTAAAAAAATTCCGAAACGTTACTGGTTATTTCCGTGGAACGTTTCGGGATTTCACACGTTTTCACCTATTTCCCCGCAAGTATCTTCACAAAAAAGTTTCCTGAATCGCTACAAGTTGCACGCGTGCAGACTTTTCACTGTTGTGGAAAATATTTTTAGCAACCAGTTTAATTATTGAATGAGCATGTTTATTAAGTGTATCGGCCTGAGGTTGCTTACGGTCTGTCCAGGTTGACTAAGCTCCTAATGAGAGCAAAAAAAGTCAATGGATAGCTACAGCTTTGCAAGGCAGGAATTGCAGGCAAGAGATATGGTTGGTTCCTTCTTGCATAGCCGTGGTCGCTCTGATTTTTATGGAGCCTTCTTGGTAAATCAGGAAGGTTCTAATCAAAAACACTAAACCTACTTAATTTTTCTGGAAGGTTCTATCTAGAGACATGGCTGGCTTCAACAGGGGAGATTTCGCACTTCTTCAGAAAGTTTCAAGAAATTTCAGAAAGGTTACTGACTTTTGACGTAAAACGTTCCTATTTTTTCCAAGATAAGTTACTGGAAGAAATTAGGCATATCAGCTGCCTATTATTTTCCAGGAACGTTTCTGAATCGTTTTTACAGTGTAGTAAAAAATATCTTTAGCTCCCAGTTTAAATATTAACTGAACATATATATAAAGCTTCCGTGCGATTGCTGTCTGTCCGGACTGATAAGGCGTCCAAAGAGCGCAAATCAGTCTATGGACTACGTAGCTTTGCAAGAATTGCAGGTGAGTAAAATTTTTGATATTTATTTGCATTTCTTTATTAGCTTTGGCTATGATTGTAATACTGCTTTCGGAGCTTTCCCCGAAACAATTATAGTAGGCACAGACTTAAGTAATTTTAAAAAAAATATTAAACTTAAAGAAATTATTTCAAAAATAGTCAGATTCTATGTTTTTAAGCATGCTCTTTCAGAAAAAAAAATACTTTTAAAATTTTGGAAACGACCCCATTTGGGGTGCGCTGCTTCACTTTTTTATGGTATTTATTTGGTATGAAGTCTAACTTCCAAAGTGCACACAAGCCATAAGGACCTGTTTGTAGGTAGGCAACCATTCACAGCGTAACAACACATTCACACAAAGAAAGGAAAAGGACAGTAGAGAGAAAATACGTCCATGCCCGAGCCGCGATTCGAACCCGGGACCTCCTCATCTCAGTCAGACTCCTCTGAACACTAGACAAGACGGCGGCTTCATCCCCATTTAATTAGAATACAATTTTGTAGGATAACTTCAAGCCATGTTGGTTAACTTTGCATCTAGCATGATATAAAGTTGACTATTTTTGAAGTTTTTCTACATGTCACAAACTAGTTATTGCAATGTTTTACCACAATATTTTTCAAGTAATCTTAAAATGTCCCCCTTTTCTTTTATACCAGCATTGATAGCTGTAGATCCATAGAATACTCGATTTAAAAATGGCTCAGTCGAAGGATTATTTTGCTTCACAGGACTGCTTTCTGCACAAGATTTACAGTACGTTACGTATACTGCGTCACACCACAAGTACCCGAAAAGTTATTTTTTTAAAAATGTGAGAAAAAAATACTATCTACGCAGCCCACGAGTATTGTTCTAATGAAAGCTGGCGTTTCGTTAATGCACAATATCAACGTTTCTTGAGGGGTGTTGGGGCAGTGAAAGGAATTTTCTCGCACCTTATAAACTTTGAAGATGGTATATGTGCAAAAAAAAAAAAAGAGCAACTTTTCCGCACTATTATGATTTGTTTTTTTTTTTCAAATCTTTTTTTTTTTTTTTTTGGCCTACCTTAACGTACAAAAATAAAGTAATACAACTCAGATAGCTAATATTTGAGAAGAAGCGTCGCAACAGGCAAAATGATTACATACATTTTTTGCTGGCAGATACCAAAAAAACATTTCAGTCCGAAATGGGCGGAAGAATAAGCTTACTATTTAGTAAAATACTCATGTAAAAATTAATATTAATGCAAGTGAAAATAAATGCATCAACATAAATAGTTTTTTCAAAGTGCCCCTTTCTTCAGCATTTGTTTTTTTTATTCATGCGTAATTTCACATTTCAAAGCAGAGTTTAGCAACTTTTTTTCTAAAGGTAGTGCATACACTTATTCAAAAGCCTTTAAGTACATTCGTATGTTTCTTCGCTTTTGTATTTTAGGATAAAAGATACTGTAGAAATGACTATCACATAACCTTAAGGGATCCATCCATTTTATATGATGTCACAGTGCAATCAACAAATCATGATAAGCACAACGCCAAAATATATGTTTCTGTCGCAATTCACGTGAGATAAGCAGTACTGCTATGAATAACAAATTGATCTACCTAATTTTTACTCTCAGTCAGAACTGCTGTTAGGATTTTTCGAAAAACCCAAGATTGGGCTTTTAAAGCCTCTAGATCAAGGCAGGAAAACACTAATGTAACTAATAATTCTTAAATTCATTCACTCTTTTTTAATGTATACCATTGTAGCTGGTCGATGATTAATTTAAAAAAACATTAAAGCAAGAAAAATGACAGCAAACTCTATAATTGATTCCTTAATTTTTATCATTTGCTCGTAACAATTGTTTTAAAACATGGTGTTACAATTATCTACAGGCGCAGACAAGAGTTTTAGTGTTGTTTTGCTACAATTATAGATTGTGCAAAGAAGTCCCGTCCGGATTATTATTTTTTTTCCTACGCCATATTTTTATTTGAGCGCAGTAGTGCATGAAGCAAAACCCGCATTCTACTTTGCTTAGTCAAAATTTTATATTTTAGTCAAAGTAATAGATTTTAACTTTAAAATATCAAACAAATTTACCGGTATGATTAATCAAGCCCCGCTCTGACTCCAGTACTCCAATTCCGACTCAACAGCCCTGGTTTTTACTCTGTAATGATTGTGGACATGATTTTCTTTTATTTTCATCCTGAAGTTTTAATTTATTTATTTTATTTTTGGCGGAGGGAAACTGAAGAAAATTCTGAATGGTTTATTTTTTAACAGGAAGATAGAGCTCTGCAAACAATTTTGATATTATCAAATCTATGTATTTAAGAGGCATTTCTTCATTGTATTTATTTTTTATGCATATTTTTTATTTTTTTACATTTTTTGGTAACGGGGAAATCTCGAGTCGCTTAGTATTTGCCCAAAATAAAGATCAATAAACGATTTTTTTATATAAAATTTATGTATTTTTGTATGCTTTCTATATTTGAATTTCTTTTTTTAAACCAAGTCTTTTTTTTTACTATTTTTTTTTAAATTTATTTATTAATTTTTATTTTCTTTATGGAAAACAAAAAATTGGCTGCTGTGTTTAAAAGGTGCAACTACTTTATTTGTTCGTTTATTTAATTTTCTATTTTATCAGATAGGAGAGGCGAATTTTTTCTTTAGAAATCAGCTTAAAATGTTAAAAAGGTATGCTTGACATAATTTGCAGTCTTAGCAAATCAAGAAAATATTTTATTTAGATACTAGAAAGTCGATGTTGGTATACGGGAAATTAGGTTCGTTTAGTTTTAGAAGAAGCTTCTTGTTTCAATTTAATGATACTCGAATTAGTAAGATACTTTAAATTTACTTATTTAGTAAGAAAAAGTAGGGCTTTGATTTGCTGTTCTTTTTATATTTATTATTGTTATTATTATTTTTTTTTTTTTTTGTACTACCTGAAGATAATTGATTTTAGATAAAATGACCATTGCTAGTTTTTAACATGACCATGACTATGCGGTTGGGACCATAATGGTTCAAGAAAGTGTATTGTAATTTATTTCAAAAATATATGTATGTTAATCCTAATTGAAAATTAATAAAAAGATCACAGCTATAAAAGCTTAAACACCATTGGAGCATTTTTTTCCCTCGTGAACTAAAACTATTTCATATGTATCCAAATTTGAAAAAAAAAAAAAAAGAAAGAAAAAAAAAGTCCATACCTAGTCATTTAACCCATGTCATGATTCAAATTCCTTATTGAAGTTCTGAGAACTCGTAATTTTAATCCAAAATATATTTCTGCATTTAAGAATTACTCTGCATTGAATCCTGTGCTGTTTTTAGGTACGAACATTTTCAAGAATGTTTAAGAACCCGCTGGCTTCTTTTCATTTATTGATGGAAGCTTTCAAAATTCGCCCTAGTAAACCAGTACTAGCTGTTTTGTATAAAATTAGAAAATTAGAGCACATTGTGGTAAAAAGACACATTCTAAAGATACTGCTGAAAGAAAGAAAATAATGGTTTGAAATATATATATATATATATATATATATATATATATATATATATATATATATATATATATATATATATATATATATTTTTTTTTTTTTTCAGCACATTGATTTTTTCCCCTATAACTAACTAGAAAACATTATTCATTGTTCAAATTTTGCAGCAATAACAGTTGTACAGCGCTTTTATGTTTTGTTGAAAGAAATTTAGAAGACTTGTTGCGTTCATCACTCTTAGCAATAAAAATCGTGCATCAGTGTTAGGTTTAATTAAGAGAAAATAACAATTCATATCACAAACTAGCAACTGAAGCGTGTTGTTGTACAGGGTGACAAGGAATAATTTAGACGCACATAATACATCATAACTTTAATGCTTATGAAAATATTACGACAAAACTTCAAAATAAATGTGAATACATTATTCCGTCTAATATATTTACAAATTTTCACAGTGGCTACATTTAGGATTAATACAGAGCTTTAAACGTGTCACAAAACTTTCGGCTCTGGGCCACAACTCACTGATATTTTATCCTATGCCTTGAATAAGGATTTTTTTGGGATGTCAACGTTTTATGAGGTTTAGCACACAGCCTTGTCCCCATGATGGATCAAACAGAATAATCCATTGGGTTCAAATGTGGGAAATACGGTGGACATTCTTGAGCTTCCAATGAAGTGAGGGATGCGAAATGTGTCTTGCACCGATCTTGAGTGCTTTTAGCTCTGTGTGTAGGTGTGGAATCCTGTTGGAAGGTCCAACTTTTGTTTCCAAAGAACTTTTGCGACCAAACTAAGTCAACATCTTCCAAAATGCGTTTGCGATGTGTTTCTCGACTAATTTTATCCCCTGATCAAAAAAAAAAAAAAAAAAAGTGACGTTTTCCAACTAGCACAAATCCCACCCCAATCCATTAGATTGGGGTCGTTGACGCAGTTCAACATTGCAAAAAGGTCCCGGAGACTAGGTTTTGTGCTAAACTTCCTAATATTTTGGCATCCCTAACGAAAATCTTATTCAAGGGATGGGATAAAATATCAGTTGGTGAGTTGCGGTTCAAAGTCTAACATTTTATAACACGTTTAAAGCTCTGTATTAATCCTAAAGGTAGCCACTTTGAAACTTTGTAAATATATTAGGCGAAATAATGTATTCATATTTATTTTGAATTTTGGTCGTAATATTTTCATTAGCCTTAAAGTCATGGTGTAGTATGTGTGTCTAAGTTTTTTCTTGTCATTCTGTAGTTTTCGCAGTAATTTGTGCATGGGTAAACCGTTTCACTTTTTCTGTAAACCGTCGCAAAATATATCAGTTTTCAAAATCCCAGCCAGCTCAAGTCTTTCACTACAAAATTCATTACCATTTTCTTTGTAATGCTATCATTGGATACCTATTGTGAGTTTTCGATCTAATTCCCCTAAAATTTGCATTATTCGCCCGTGTTAAAATTGGTTTTGATGAAAAAAAATGTTACGATAAATAAAGTTATTTGTGCTAAAAAGTAAAATAAGAAATAACAATGTCAAAAAGAACAAATTGCAGATTACTGCAGACACGAGTTTCGGCGTTACAAGGAACACCTTTTTCTGTGCAAGAGAAATGAGCTCGTTGAGGAAAAGACATTTATGCATAAGCTCATTTCTTCTGCATTAAAAAAGGCAATTCTTGTAACGCCGAAATGCGTGTCTGCAGTTAATCTGCAATTTGTGCTTTTTGACGTTGTTATTTCTTATTTTAGAACTTATTAGGTTTTAGTAATTTTTCCAGTCATTTACATCTGTCATACAGAATTTTTCTCTGGTATTCGTAGCGAATTCTCGTCGCACTGTTATACTTCTTTCCTAAAACTTTTTTAGACAACCATCATGAGCTCGAGTTGCTCCTCTTTAAACGTGTTTTTATTTAAGGTTTTTTTTAAAATTAAATAAAAGTCCCAAATCCACCTTTCTAGTACAGTTCTACTTCGGGCTCGGAGGCAAATAAAAGTTAAAACTCATTGTTTCGGCTGTTGAAGTGCATGAATAAATAAATGGAAAGCTTGAAAAGAATAGGATATAAAGCGTGAAGCACCTTTCAGGCTACATCCGAAACTAAGGCATACGCATAAGGTGTGTAGGGCATATAAAATCGGATTCGAAAACAGATAATAATTTATTTTGGCTGCAGTTAAGTGCCTGGGCTTCCTGCATTTCATGCTTTAGTTATCCAGCATGTTTCCCGTGTTTTTTAAGAGCCCTGTACTAAACGCGCACTGCACATTCTCGGTATGCATTGGAACTACGTTTGGAACATTTTAATTCGGAAATAATATATCCTGAATGAGCTTCGAATATGTTTCAAATGTGTCCGAATCAGGATATATTTAAATAAGGAGAAAAGATGGGCACACTTGGGAAATCATCTCTTTCGTTCGGAGGATTGGAGAGCCTGCTCGAAGATCGTCAATTGCTTGGCTGCGGTTGACAGCGTTCCTGCGATTGCTAAAAAAGTCGCAGAAAGGCTACTTACATAATTAACGGAGTGGTTCATAAGTGATGTAAATCGTGTGCTTCAAAAAAAAAAAAGGTTCTAAAAGATGGGTAATGATTCTATATTCAAAATATGTTCTCAAATGTGTTGCCAAGAGTGTTGGAAAAGTGTGCTGAACCAAATAAGTGTTCTGAAAATAAGTCTCAGCAGCATTTTGTAAACTGTTTCAAAAAGTGTGTTGCTTCAAAGAGTTCTGAAAAAGAGGACAAGTGATAGTGGTCTATAGTGTTAAAAAATTTGCAGTGCAACGATTGTTGAGGTACTGTCATGGTAACAACTCAGGTCGGTTTAGTTTGGTTTATTTGATTTTAATGGCGCAAGAGCCCTTGAGAACTATACTGCGCCAAACGATTCTTTCTTTTATAGTGTTTATTTATCGTTCAATGATACGTTGAGTTCAATGAACTCAGGTAGATTATTTACAGTTCTACTCCATGGACGAGTAGGTAGATTTCAATTAGCAGAGTTATTGATATTAGAAAGAAGAATTTGACGTAGGAGGCGGTTTCTATTTATCTGGTTTCCTTGACTAAGTAGTCTGTTCGTTTTCAGCAGTATTGTAATGGACTGTGTCAACATTAATGGGCACGAACTTTCCTTTTTTGCTACTAAACAGTTGTATTGATATCTTTTGTACGTTTTGTTTTTCTCTTCTGTATGGCCAGGAACGTTTATCAGGAAACCAAAAAAAAAAAAAAAAAAAAAAGAGAAATGTCGAGTGTTTTCTTCACGAGGTGAATGCTAAAAGATTTCTGTTTTTAACACTTGAAGGAAAAAAGGTTAAAGTATAAACTTTTCTATATAACCGTTAATAACTCTTCTACAATGTACTCAATGGGTTAAGGCTTGAAGATCAACACTTTTGCTACAATCATAAGTACTGTCTTTTTTATACTAATAAAAAGTTTTTTTTTTACTGCATAACTTTAATTAATACAAATAATATTAAAATTTATTTTCCGCTTAGAAATAACGTTGTTACCATCGTTAAAAATAGCCTATGAAAAACGTTGCTTACAAAGTGTCCCAAATATTTGGACAAAGAAAAAAATCGCTATTCAATGACTGATAGTCAGATATAACGCAGCTGGAAAAAGAAACGTACTGAATATATTTATATATATATATATATATATATATATATATATATATATATATATATATATATATATATATATATATATATATATATATATATATATATATATATATCATGTCTTTTTGTAAATATTTTTTGAGACCTTAAAACACTTTTTGCAAAAAAAAAAAGTGAGGTAAATCTGCCAGTTGTGTCTGGAAATAAATGCTTACTTCACGAAAAGATCCACAACAATGAAATTTGAAAGTATTTCAGAATATTATTAAAAAAGACAAAAAAAAAAGGGGGGGGGGGAATAAAGTAAATTAAAAACTTTAACTCACCGTTTATAAAGGATAGTAGAATGTAGAGGAAAAAAACCATTATTCTCGGTTCACACGGCACCATCGTCAAGCTAAGCTTCCCTCGAAGAGTTTTATCTTTTGCATAGTCCACTTACTAGCTGGGCATCGAAAATTCACAATTTTCACAGATTTCATATTGAAAACTTCCGGCAATATCTCATTAATATTATAGTTCAAAAAATTAAAAACCTTTTGTTTTTAATGAATGCATAGTGTTACTTTCATCAGTTTTAAAAATTCGTATTTCCTCCTATGAACTATCTGTAGCATTTACAAAACCGTATGAACTAAACATTTATCCTTTTCATACTAATACACTTACTCAAACGTTATTATTTTTATAGGCTATTGTGTAACTTGAACAAATTATTATCCTAAATTCAAAAATGAAGTGTTCAGAACTATGATTTTTCAACTCGTCTGCCAAAGGTTTACCCTAAGTTATGTTTCACGTTGAATTCAGATATCACGAATAGCTAACAGGTAAATCCATTATACTTTTATGAAATGGTAGAAAACGTAGCAGCTGAAATCGCCGTTTTGGCAGCCGTTACTAAATATTATCCTTAAAAAAGTCTTGCATTAAACTACTGCATATGTAAAAGCACAAGGTCTAAGCATATATGAAGTTTGAAATGTTTTTGAGACTTTTTGTAGTTGATGTATTCCAGTTTTAATCCATTTTTCTTGATGTATGCGTAAAAAGGTTCCAAGTGTTTTCCCCATTTCAGCACATAGAACCTGCTTCAGACAAAGGTAACTGGTCACTTTATGCTACAAAATATTTTTATGAGAGCTGCAGTGTAATTTTTTTAAATGAGTTTTTTTTCTTGAAAATGAGAAGTGTCCATAAAAATGAAATAGACCATGGGAAAACAAAAACGTTGAGACGAAAGTTTGGATAAGTGATTACGACAAAACTTTTATTACTTAAAACAAAAAAATGTTATATTTTTTGCATTTAAATAGAATATGCTTTGTTTGAACATCATTAAAACTTTATGTAAAAAGAGCACAATAATCTAGCTTTATATATGGAGAATAAATTATTTTATTATCGATACTTAATGCTAATTTACTTCAGCATGATTGCAGATTTTTATTTTAATTATTAATGCATTGAATCTTCTCAAACCAATATGACTTTCTTTATCGTTGCCTATGTATTAGTGCTGAGAACTAGTTCATTATCAAAATAGTAGTTTAACGAAGGAAATAACCTGTAAATTTAATATTTCAATGTTTTCAACTTGGTTACTATTTACTATGTAAAAGAGAGTCATTTTATGTCCAACAACGTAGCCAATTGATATAGAGATTCATTCAAAGTTTTTTCAGTTGACTACCAGAACGTGGTACGGAAAACATCCAGTGACGAAACAAGAACGCTACGCACCATAAATTTCTTCACACATACGACCGTTTAAACTTCTAAGGACAAGCAAAGAAAGAAAGTCCGGGAAAAGATCCAGCAGAGAAGCGCAACAGGGTATCCGGCTTCCCTGTTCAGGGACTAAGCAGCAAGAGCGGAATGCAGGGCTTGGCGCCAAAAGGATTTCTGTCTCCTACAATCAGGACTGCTCCCGGTGTTCTTCGAGCGTCGTTCGGCGCATGCGCCGTTGCTAAGGTATGGTATCCAGGTATGAAGGAGATAGATTGCCGTGGTGAAGCTTATTTTGTTTTCTCTTTCTTTCAGTGCTACCTATCCGAAACCAAATAGTTCCTGTGGGAAATCAGGTATTTTCTAAAAAGCGTGCTGCTTACAGCTTCTTGTGTTGGATGCATTCGCTTTGTGTCACGAGGGAAATACTAAGCATTCCAAAATCACGGGTTTCTAGCTTTGCTGGGTGAGTTTTGGGAAGAAGAACACTTCATATCAGTGCTGAAAGCAATAACTTTCAACTTATGAGGCAACTTTTCTCCCGTTGCTTAAAATATAGAGCTGAGAGCTATCATTTTTTAATGACTCAGCTTTTGTGTGTTTACAAATTATTTTCTCTTTCTTCGAAAACACTTAATACAATCAGTTTTGCAATATACGCTTTGCTCGTTTTTCTTTTTTTCTTGAGATAGTCGTCATTCGATTTTACCATGAGAGTAATTTCATTTGAGTATATTGCAAACCTGATTGTATAAAGTCGCTTTGGAGAGAGAGAATGTTATTTGCAAACATATAAAAGCTTAACTATTAAAAAGTGATAACTCTCACCTCTGCATTTTATGCAACAAGAGAAAGAATGCCTCATAATTAAAAAGCTATATTTCTCAGCAGTTATTGGAATTAGTCATTTATTTAATACATTTTTATATTGATTATTTATTTTTATATTTATTATTTATGGGAGAACACTTCATATCACTGCAGAAATTAACATTTTTTTTAACCTTTGGGGGTAGTTTTTCTTTTGCTGTATCGAATGTAAAGTTGATAGCCATCATTTTTAGCTTTGCTGGGTGAGTTTTGGGAAGAAGAGCACTTCATATCAGTACTGAAAGGAATAACTTTCAACTTATGAGGCAACTTTTCTCCCGTTGCTTTAAATGTAGAGATGAGAGGTCTACATTTTTTGATGACTCAGCTTTTGTGTGTTTACAAAAATATTTTCTCTTTCTTCGAAAACACTTTGTACAATCAGTTTTGCAATATACGTTTTGCTCGTTTTTCTTTCTTTCTTGAGATAGTCGTCATTCGATTTTATCATGAGAGTAATTATGGAAGAGCGCTTTATATCACTGTAGAAATCAACATTTTTTTTTACCTTTGAGGCAGTTTTTCTTTTGCTGCATCAAATGTTGACAGCCATCATTTTTTTAATGATTGAGGTTTTGGGCTGTTACAAATCATTTTCTCCAGCTCCAATGTGACTTTTTACAATCAGTTTGCAATAATGTCATTTTTTTCTTTCTCTAGAAAATTGTTATTTGATTTTACCATGAAAAACATTTTGAAAAGAACATTTTCTGTAACTGCTGAAAAATATAGCTTTTTACTTATGAGGCATTCCTTCTTCTGTTGCATAAAATATAGAGGTGAGAGCTATAACTTTTAAATGGTTAAGCTTTTGTATGTTTGCAAATACCTTTCTTTCTCTTCTCCAAAGTGACTTAGTACAATCAGTTTTGCAATGTGCTCAAATGACTTTTTTTTCTTGAGTAAGTCTGTATTGGGTTTTACCATGACAGTAATTTTACGAAAAACACTTCGTACCACTGTTGAAATCAGCAATTTTTAAGCTACTAGGGAGTTGTTCGTTTATTGCATTAAATGCAAATATGAGATTCATCAGTTTTAATGATTAAGCTTTTGTGCATCAACAAATCGTTTTCTTTCTCTCTAAATTGACTTGATAAGATCAGTTTTGCAATTAACTTTAAGGTATTTGTTTTATTTCTTGAGAAAGTCGTCATTCAATTTTACCATGAACAATTTTTTCGGAAGGACATTTCGTATCAATGAGAAATCAATCAATTTTAACTCAGGAGGCAACATTACTTTTGTTGTATTTTGGATGAAATTCAACATTTCGTAAGAATTCAGTTTTTGTGTATTTACAAATTACTTTCTTTCATTTTAAAGCGACTTTGTACAATTAGTTTTGCAATAAATACTGAGGTCTTTTTCTTTCTTGAGGAAGTATTCACTTGATATTACCATGAGTAATTTTGTGAATAACGCGTCATACAACTGCTTAAATCAATAACTATCAACTTATGTGGCACCGTTTCTCCAATTGTATCAATTGTATTGGTAAAAACCATGATCTTTTAACGATTCAGATTTTCTGCATTTACAAATTATTTTCTTTCTCATTAAAGTGGCTTTGTACAGTCATTTTTGTAATAAGCTACAATATATTTTTTTTTCCTTCATTCGATTTTACCATAAGAGTAATTTTGGAAGGAAAACTCCATATCGCTGTTGAAATCAATAATACTTTTAACTTAAGCGGCATCTTTTCTCCTGTTGCATTAAGTGCAGCCTTTCTTTCATAATGATTTAGATTTTGTGAATTTAAATGTCATTTTCTCTTTCATTGTAAAAAAATTCCGAAACGTCACTGATTATTTCCGTTTTACGTTTCGGAATTTCACAGTTATTCATTGTTTCCCCCTCGTACAATCTAGTCTCTTTGACAAACAGTTTCCTGCATTTACTACAAGTTGCAGACTTCTCCCTGCTGTGAAAAATATTTTTAGCCATCAGTTCCTAGATTGGCTGATCGTGTTTAATAAGTATATCGGCTTTAGTTTGAAACTGGTCCGGATGACTAAGCTCCGGATGAGAGCGAATAAGTCCCTGAGTAATTGGAGGCAAAGGAAATGATTGGCTCTTACTTGCAATTCTGCCTTAGCTTGCAACTTGGCTGCATTGCTGTTTATGGATCTTTCTTAGTAACTCAGGAAGGTTCTAATCAATTACATTAAATCTACCGAATCTCCCTTAAAGACTTTAGGCTGGCTTTAACCGGGGATATTTTTTAATTCTTCAGAAATTTTCCATAATAATTTCAGGACAGTTACTGCCTTTTATCGGAAAACGTTCCTGGTTCTTGCAAGATATGTTACTGCGGAAATTGAGTATATTATCTGCTTAGTATTTTCCAGAAAAGTTTCGGAATCGTTTTTACAGTGTAGTGTCGAAGCATCTTTTTACAATTAGTTCATCAATATGCTATTAAGTTTTTTTTTCCCTTCTTTCTTGAGAAAGACATCATTCACTGAGAAAATAAAAGTAATTTTAGGAAACACAATTTCCATTACAGCTGAAAACAATACCTCTCAACCTTTGAGCCGCCTTCTCTCTTGTTGCGTTACACTGTAAAAACATTTCAGAAACGTTCCTGGAAAATAATAGACAGCTGATGCGCCCAATTGATGCCAGTAACATGTCTTGAAAAAAACAGGAATGTTTTCCACTAAATGTCAGTAACCTTTCTGAAATTATTCTCGATTCTTTCCCGTTACTTTGAAAATCCCCCGGTCAAAGCCAGTCACGCCTCGGAAACTTTCAAGAAAGCTTTGGTAGGTTTATTGTAATGAAATAGAATCTCAACGAATTACCTGGAATGCTCCAGAATCATTAATGCAGCAATGGGTAACGCTTAAACATAACTGCTAGTAAGAACCAAGCATCTACCTTGTCTGCAGTTATCCATCCTTACGCGCTCTCACTGGAAGCATATGGTCATTCTGGATAAGCCGTAAACGAACTGAAGCCGATACACTAATAAACACGCTCATTCAATCTTCAAACAGGTAACTAATAACATTTTTCTCGCCAGTGAAAGGTCTGCATTCGTGCAACATGTAGCTATTCAGTAAACCTTTTGACAAAGATACTTGATTTTACGGATAAATAGATGGAAACCCGTGAAATCCTGCAACGTTCCACGGAAATAATCAGTGACGTTTCGGAATTTTTTTAGACAGTAAATGTAGAGGCGGCTCATGTAAATGTAGTAAATGTAGAGGCTAAATGAAGACTCAACTCTTATTTATTTAAAAATTATTTTGTATATTTTTCAAAGTGCTCTTGTCTATATTTTTCTCCAATTTACTGAGAGGGTTTTTTTTTAACAATTGATTAGGAAAATCAAACCTTTCAATGAGTCGTATATATTTTTTATTTTATTTGTACAAAATTATCGCAATTAGTTTTTTGATACAAACTTGTTTACGTTATTAGATGAGGTAAAATAAACAGGAGCGGTGAAATGAACAGTGTAAATTTATTAGCATGCTGCTTTCATTAGCATACTTTTATTAGCATGCTGCTGTTTTACAGATGGTTTTTTGTCATAAGAATTAGAGTGAGGCTCCAAAAATTTGGATAGTATGAACCGAAAAGATATTTTTATTAGCATTAACAATATCGGATGTTTAGGAAGTTTCCAAAGAAGTTTTTAAATTGGAACGTTAAACATTGCAACAAGTGCTATATGAATCAACTTCCTGGGTTCTTTAAGGCATGAGGGATTTAAAATGCATTGTTCAAAACACCGCAGGTTTGGAAACACTGGCTGAAGTCAGTCTCGATCATGTCATCTTTCAAAAAAATCTTTCAAAAATTAGTTTCCTCTGTGTGTAGGATGTGGACGCAACCACCCAACAGCAGCACTTTCTCTCGGAATCCGCTACTCCTGCGTGTTTTCTTCCATATCCTACACACACACACACACACATTCGCACACACATGTACGTCAATACACACTAACACACTCACACACACATGTACGTCAATGCACACTAACACACTCACATACGCCTACACACTCACACACACGCGTACACCCATATGCACCTGTACACACCTACGCACGTACACATACACACACAAACACTTCTGCACACGTACACACACACAGGGGCGAACTGGGTTCCCTAAACAGGCGCCAACTTTGACTCCCAAAGGCTGCAAAAAAAAAAAAAAGGAAGGGCGAAGGTGCGAAGAGGGCGTTCGAGGGTACATCAGCCCGCGGACACTCACACACACATACGCGCAACACAAAGACAACCACACGCACACACTCGTGATTGCGATACACATAATTTGATTTCAACATGTTAATAATTGAAATTTAATGTTTTTTAAATTTATTTATTTATTTACTGCAATAATATTTATAGGGAATTTAGAAATTTTAGTCAAATACCAATTTGTTTTAATTACTGCAATTCCTTTTTGAGCAATATTTTTGCATTCAAATGCCAGCTTATTCAGTTTTTTTTTCATCATCCTTTAAATTTATTAAAACTTCCTCTTACTTGAAAAATAATTATTCACTGAATCTGTACTTCTTTTCACTCGGGTTGCGATATTTTTAAAAAACCTTGCTGCCACTCTAAAAATTACGAACCAGTTATATATATATATATATATATATATATATATATATATATATATATATATATATATATATATATATATATATATATATATATATATATATATATATAATTATTAAAAAAATCAATTTTACTACTGTGGCAAATAATTTAATACAATTCAGCTATAAACATAATAAGTTTATAATCCTGTAAACAAATTGAAGAATTAAAACCGAACATATTTTCTTTTAAAAAACGGAATTGTTCACCACTTTATCGTGCATTATGCTTAAACAAAATTGCATTGAAAGGGGAGCTCCCCTAAGAGCAAGGGTATATCACCCTCTAAATATTGCGAAGCCCCTCCCAAATCAAGAGCCCCCCAAATAAAAAATATCCCTCAAAACAACCCACCCCCTAAAAGTTAAAATGGCGCAGTATGACCCCCCCCCCCGGAAGTGGACATTCCATTTATTGAACAAATTGTACTGATTTCCTTGTTCGGTTACATGTGTGCTATCTCTTACACCGCGCCTCGTTAGCGCAGTTAGACACGCGTCAGTCTCATAATCCATTACCTCTTACACCTTACAGGTGGTGAGGTGATTTTTTTTTTTTAAATTTTGCAGTTATTATTTTAATTTCTCGATGGAACTTGCTTAAAAAAAAATCTGGACTAAAACTCAGTTGCTCAACCACTATTTCATGCCTCCCAAAATGATATCGTTACCTATATTCACGTATTAAAAGCGCATTAAAAGGATGTGTTGGGAGGTAGATGAGCGGCATTCGAAGCAGAAATGACCATCCGACTATGCATGTCCCCGTGTTATGTTCGATTAAAATTCCAAACGTGCAATTTGGGACTACGTATATGTCGGGACGTATTGCGATGACTTTATTTATTAAATAATATCCGAACATTCCACGTCAGATCGCACGATATTACTCACATATTTCAGACACACTAGTTCATAAGAAAATGTAATAATACGTGGAATAATCTGTTATATGCACTGATGAAAGAAAAAAAAAATAGATCGGATAACGCATACCAAACTTTTGTTATTTAGGGGCCATTCATTAATTACGTAAGGATGCTTTTAGGAATGTTTGACCTCCCGCCCCCCAAGTAAAGGTACGTAAGATTTTTTTACGTAAGATTCATTTTGTTTTTAAAAATAATAAAATGTTGTTAGAAGAAGATCAGTTACACTAAAACTCCCAGTCTGACGTAAATCAAAGATTTTTATTTTTCAAATACATTATATGATGCGATGATAATTTTAAAAAAGTAAAAACGCCATGAATAGTACGATTTTTTAATTATATTTTAATTGCACCATTTATTATTTGTAAAACAAGTAAAAAAGAGCTCATCATAATACGTTTTTTACCTTCTAGAAGCAAATTGAATATGATACCGCGCGATTTTTAATAAAAATATCACACTTTGAAAGTATTACGTAAGAATTGGTTTGACCCCTATCTCGCCCCCCCCCCAAGTACCCTCTCCCTCGGGGTCCTTATGTAATTGATGAATGACCCCTTATCATGTAGAAGATAGTTTTAAAGAAATTTAAAAGCACACTGATTACATAATTGAGAAAATTTAGTTTTTTTTACGACAAAAAAAAGCCTTACACTTCTGCTCAACTTAAGCAATAAAACTGAACAATGTTCAGGTATGCATGAAATACACCGCCAGCTCAGTCAATTATATATATTAGCTACCAGTTTGTTTTACAATCTTCGCTTCCTTAAGAGGTTTTCTACCTCTAGCTCTGGTCAATCCTATGCCGGGCTGATGAGTGCTGCTAAGCACGAAACTGCAGTCCTCGTTTGGAATTGACTGAGATGGCGGTGTATTTCTGCCTTAGCCCTGGCTATAGGGCGGTAGCTAACAGAATAATGTTCAGGTAGTTTAGGCTATGGTACCAGCGTCGTTCCATACGAAATGAGCAAAATTCACAAAAAAGTGGTGGCCGCATGGTAACAGATTTTTATGAAATTTGGTATACAGGTTCCTTTTATGCCTGTATAAAAATATCTAAAATATTTTTGCTTAAAAATTTTTTATTTGAATAGTTACATGCGATTGAATATTGGTCAAATTGAACAGCATTCTCATTAATGCTAAATGTAGCATTTTTGAAGGCTTTTATCTTATTAACTATTTAATGAAAACATAAAAGTTATATGTTGTTGCAATCTATGGAGTAGAGTAATTAATCTGATATCAGTAAAATTTTCAAAGTTATTATAGTTAACTTTTAACCGAGTTTCAAAAACTGAAAATATTTCAGTTTTCTCATAATTAAGCATTTTATTTTTCAATCTCAATCTTTAAGGAATGCATTAGCTTTGCTGACATTAATACCCAATAATGTGCTTAGTATCATAAAAAAACTACCTTACTTTTGAAGTTGTATTTTAACTCCTTTGTCTTCAAAATCAGTTTTAAACTTAGTGACATTTTGTAAAATGATGATTTTCTTCTTCACATAGACACAAAAATTCAAATGAGGGAAAATTCAGACAACTTTAAAATTTTGCAAGAATATAGAGCTGTGTTTCTACTATTTGCTTGAAGAAACTCGAAATTGGTTTTCAATTTCCAAACTTAAAATAAAATTCAGAAAAATAGCATTTTCTTTGTGTTTTATGGGTCATCCATACAGATTTGACGAATGCATGCGCTCGACCATTTTAAATTTTTTTTTTTGAAATTCATATTCCTTAAAGCTGCATATGAAAGATGTTTAAAACCACTTTTATTTTTTCTCTCAACTGGACCTTTGATTTTTTTAGAGGTCATCAAAAGGGATTTTCGTAGTCAAAATAGGGACTTTTTGTATTTTGACCAAAATCTATTAGAATTACATTTATGATAGTTAATTTAAAGCTTTGATGTTAAAGTGCATAAGTTGATAGTCTTACATGCTGAGTTACGTAGCTGTAAGTTAATAATTAATAAAATGGCAACAGGTTGAAGTTCAAGGTCAAATGTAAAAATTTTACTCATTTCAAAGGGGGATAACTTGCGTAGGGGACGGAAACACAAAATGAAATACGGCAAAAACTAATTACTGGAACCATGCTAAAAAGAATATGTAACTGTTGCTGTGTGTTTGTGTACCCTTTATAGATTATAGCCGCTCAAAAATCGGAAAAATGACATTTTTAGACCCCTGTAAACCAAAAGGGAATGAAGTGTATTTCGTCAAATATCTTATTCATGGATTAAACAAATTTCCTCAAACTCATAGCCCAATCTCAAATGCTATTGTGAATTAGACAAGATGGTCCCATATCTTTAAACTTAGTATGTTCTCTTAAGAGCTATTTTTTTTCCTATATCACGAATGGAGAAGAAAATTCAACACAATAATTAAGGAAACATTTCAGCAAGTACTTCATAAACATGCTTTTGAGAAAATGAAACACGAAAGAAATGGTTAGTTTTGCTAAACTTCAGTAAAAAGAAGTAACTAATGAAATTTTACCTTTGTTCAAGTTACTCTAGCAACAAAAATACGCTGATACCAATAATTAAAATTTAGTAGCATCTAAAAGATACTTCAATGTGTTACATAAAAAAAATTGAGTAAATTTAGAGCATTCCCTCATTTAAAAAAAAAAAACATCTAAAATAGAGGAAAAAATGAAATTTTCGGAAAATTTTGATTTTTTAAAGTACGATTTCGTCATCAAGAAATTGATAAACAATTACGAAATTTGAGCAGATAGTTAGTTATAGATAGTTTTTCAATCTGAATCATTTTTACTGTTATTTTTTCATTAAAAGAGCTGGAAGAGTGAATTGAAATCTGAAGTAAATTGGCAAAATTTCAATCTTTGTTAATATCTCAGATTAAAAAAAAGATCCTAATAAATTTTACTTTGCTATTTCCCAATAGAGATTTGTTTATAGAATATGGAGATATTTATTTTTCAAGTTTACGTTTATAACTTATGGAGTTATTGAGTCACTAACTGTCCGCCATGAACTCTGAAAATTTAGGCTTAGCGTAAGCATCAACTTCTAATTTCAATAACAAAGCAACAAACCGTTTTTAAACTTCCATACTTTGCATTCCCTCGCAGATATGCATGGTTTACCTAAATAAAAATTTTCATTGAAATCTGTGACATGTCAGCCACAGCTGATTTGCTCATTTCGCATGGAATGACGCACCAGCAAAAAAAATCTTTACATTTGGTTGGCAATTAAAAGCTTTACATGCAAGCTTCTTGTCATGATTTTTCTTAGCATGCTCTTTAGTGATTTGGCCGAAGATCGAATATTTAGCTAGATTGTGACCGAATATTCAGTATTTAACCAAATCACTAGAGAGCATGCCAAGTAAAATCATGACAAAAAATTTGCATGTAAAGTTTTGCGTACAGAGTAGAATAACGTGTTAAAAAATGATTTTAAACCTTAGATTTCAATTAAAAGAAAATATTTTGTTTCTTTTCATTTCCTGTAACTCTTCTAGAATTGGTCAAGAAAACAATAAAATAAAAATAAAAAGTAAAGAAATATTTTTTTTTTTTTTTTTAAGTGGGAAACAATATCATTTCCCAAAGAAAAGACTACGTAACCATGAAGAATTCTTTACTCTGAGAAATTGATGACATTTTTTGAAGAATGTTCATACGTGTCATCCTTTCCCCTACGTAACTAAACTTGTTTTCATGTCAACCTAAATATAGTACAACCATAATTACCCGGAATAACAAAAAATTACATGGTATCACTTATCGTTAACACTTTATCGTTTGTAATGCAGTTGCAATAGGTCACGAGGTTTGTTGGATTACCTGTGATGCAGAAGAGCCAATGATTCGGATAAACTTGAGTCAAACCAGTTTGTAGTGTACTTCAGATTTTAAATTGGAATTTCAAAGTGCTTCACTACATATATTTAAGCACCATGCGTTGCCTACTCAAACCTTGACCATTACTTTTCAATATAAGAATCGTTACTTTAAACTAGCTAAATTTTTACTTCCAAAAAATCACTCATTTTCTGGCACCTTTTGACTATGACAGAACGGGAGAATAAATGATTATTCTCAGAAGGCAGCAGCTTCCAGCAATATATAAACAAATGTATGCCGATATCACGTTTTCAGGAAAGCATTACGAAAGTAAGAAATATTTCTTGAATAAGAAACGTTACTAGAGGAAAGTCATGGATAAAACATTACGAAAGTTTTTCGTCCCTACAGTCACGAAGACCGAAGTTCTATTTATTATTGACGAAAAAGTGGAGAAAAAACATGCCAAGTCACGAAATCTCTGATTAGCATAATTTCTCTCAAGTTGTTCTCCTAAGACGGGATAACAAATGGAGAAATGTTGTAGGAAAATAAAAAGATTATTAAAAATAGGCCCTCAAAATCGCTTTTCTTACGTTATTGACGTTATGTATTGTTTGTCCGAAAATATATTACTTCTGGGATTTATATTTTATGAGATTTTTTTTGCGATTGTTATGTAAGCTAAAATTTGTGTAGCACTAGTTCTAACATGATTTTAATGATACACCTTTCATAATATATAAAACTATTTATGGTAAAAATGTTTAGCACTTTTGAACATAAAACGTAACGCTTTATTTAGTATTAATTCAGTGAACTTTATGATATACCGACACCCCGGTTCCAGACCCTGCAATTTCGTCTTTACTGTAGATCTATCAGTCTGAACTAGGACCTACCCGTGCTGGAGGCAGATGTCATCTGATTGAAGTTGAGAGTGCGAAAAAACTGGTAGATAAAGTAAATTTATCTGCTATTTGTTTACGGACTTTCGCTGGTGAGATAAATTTACATTATCTACCAGTTTGTTGTCACTCACACATTCAATGAGATGACATCTGCTTCCAACTCCGTTAGCGTAAATTTATAAGTATATTTCTATTCCAGACTGTTATGCCCTTGACAAGGACGTAACAAAAGGTTCCAGTTGATATTACCGGACTAGTGGCAAATTGTGTGTGGATTTTCACAGCAGCGGAGCCAAACCTACTTCCCACTAGAGATGAGTTCGTGCTCATTTTTGAGAGCCCGAACCCGAAAATTTGTAACCGAGCCCGAGTGATATTATTTGGCACCAAAATCCGAGCTCGCCCCGTGCCCGAAGGAAACTTTCTTGTATCAAAAACACAGCCTTCTACAGTCTGACATGATCTCTCTGTTACTGAAAAATGTTACATCAAATGTTCTTCATTAACAGAGAGAAGTTTCTAAATTTTCTAAAATGCTCCACTTCAAATGCATTACTGTATGACACATTGCAATAGTAAAAACACTTTTAATAAGCGTTAATTTTTTATTTTATTTTATTTTTTTTTGGGTGGGGGGTGTAAATTTGACATTGATTGAACTGATTTAAATGTTCCTTTCATTTTCTCACAGTAGGAAAATGTTTATTTGCTTTAAATTTGTATGGAGATTAGCGATTGAGTATCTGTGCTTGAGCCCGAGCCCTCCCGAGCCCGAAACCAATTTTCGAATCTAGAGCCCGAGCCCGTTTCGGACCCGGGCTCGGGCTCGTGCTGTCGGGCCCGGGCTGAGCCCGTCTCATCTCTACTTCCCACACAGCAGACCCGATCCGCGTTGCGAATTCGTGTGACCCGTTGATTTGTTTAAACTTACAAATCGAGAAGCTCGGCTTGTGACAACTTCGCAACATTGGAGTAAAATATTCAGTAATTTTTGTTTTAAGAACATATGCATTAAATAAAATAAGAATCAAGTAATTA
Source organism: Uloborus diversus (assembly GCF_026930045.1). Classification (NCBI taxonomy): domain Eukaryota; kingdom Metazoa; phylum Arthropoda; class Arachnida; order Araneae; family Uloboridae; genus Uloborus; species Uloborus diversus. The sequence continues at coordinate 136,865,419 of NC_072738.1, forward strand.
AGAGCCAGTTTTTATAAGAACCGGGCAGAAATGGGGTGTTCAGATATACAAAATTTTTGATTTTGCTCAAATTATTATGGTGGATTCTTTTAAAGATTTTAGAAGACACTTATTTTTTCTTTACCTCTAAAAAAAAATTTGGGGACCTGTAAAAATTCGTAAATTGGAGTTCGACGAAGAGATTTTTCCAAATCAGTGTTTTTTAAAATGCGATTATTTCTGTGTATTAAGCATCAGCCAAATACATTCTTGTGTTGACAATATGACATTTAGTACCTAAATTGAAGTGCATCGTACATTTTGTGGCTGACCTTCAGTACAGCCTTTCAGGGGTCGCCAAACTTTTTCGAAAAAAATAAAAAAGGCCTTTTTGAGGCCCTCTGGTTTCCTGCATTCAGGCTCAGCCATTGTTTTTGTTCGTAATTTGTGTGATAATATATATAAATTATTCAATACCTTCATTAGTTGCATGTCTCACACTCTGCGCTACCAAAATTCGGAAGTTTTTGTATAAAAATAACAGTTTTCTCATCAAAATATGATAAAATGTGTACTTTTTAGGGTGTTGTATCTCCGTGCACTGAGGGTCAGTGTAGAACAGGATACCAGCATTTCAAACAAGAGTATGTATTTTCACAAGCAAGTGACAGAACTATGGACAAATTCTTTTCAAGAACACAATACGTATTTCTAAACAGTAAAATGAACTATTCAGTCAACATATCCGGGTTTAAACTTTCCTCCTCGGACTTCCAGATAGACTGATTATGCTTACTCGCATACTTAAATACTATAATATGATAACTAGAAGCAAAGTTAAAGAAAAACGTCAAAATATGATAAAAATTGTACTTTTAAGGGACCTATATCTCAACATAGAACTTGATGCCTACATTTCAAACTAGAGTGTATATCTTTTCACAAACAAGTGACATAACTACAGCCAATGGCTCTGCAGGTTCATAAAATGCACTTCAAATAAGAGGAAATTGAATAATAGTTAACGACATATCCAGTTAGTTGTACTCAAGCTATATGTTTTGTTTTGCATTTTTTACTGTCCCTCTAGTCAGTTAGGCAACTATACCCTTGTTTCATTAATGTCATAATACTGCTTTTATCATAAGCAATAAAATATCACTTAGTAATTGATTGCTATCATGGTAGTTTAGTGCAGAGAAAAAATTTTTTGTTACTATACTGTACAGCCTAAACGAATGCTAACGAACTATAATGTACAGTACAAACGAAAAAAAGCTATCTTAATCAAAATACTTAAAAATATATCTAAAACACCTTAAAAAAAGTGCTACAAATAACTTACGTTTGCCAGCAATAACAACCTTTTTTTTTTTCCTCTTTCCACTTTGTTTCCAGTTATCATATTATAAAGTATGTGAGTAAGCATAATCAGTCTATTTGCAAGTCTTTAACTTTTTTATGGTAAGTCTTTGATCATACTAGTTTTTTAAATAGTATCTGAAGGCTCTGGAGGAAAGTTTAAACCCGGATATGTTGATTGAATTGAAAACTAAATAGTTAATTTCACTGTTTTGAAATACGTATTGTGTTCTTGAAAAGAATTTACCCATAGTTCTGTCACTTGATTGGGAAAATACATACTCTAGTTGGAAATGCAGGCAGTAATTTCTATACTGACCCTCAGTGCACTGAGATAAAGCACCCTAAAAAGTGCACATTTTATCATATTTTGATGAGAAAACTGTTATTTTTTCTCAGCAGTGAGCATTAATCATGCATTTAATGAGCCTATTTAATAATTTATATACATCACTACCCAAATTGTTCGCAAAAACTGCGGTTGAACCTCAGTGCATGGAACCAGGAGGCTTCAAACATGACACATTTTCACTTTCTTCGGCACAGTATAGTCACACCTGCCAAGGTCCATTGAAGGTCAGCCATAAAATTTACGATGTTTCATTTGAGGCTCTAAATATCATGTTATAATCACAAAGATTACTTTTGCTGATGATCAATGCGCAGAGATAATTGAATGTTAAAAAATGTCGATTTGAGAAAAACACTAAGTTGGGACCAAATGTCGGACTTTTTTGTATCACAAAAAATTTTTTTTTTGGGAGAAAAGAAAAAATACGTGTTTTCTAAAACAATTCGAAGAAACAATTGTCAAATTTTTAGCGAAATCAAAAAATGGCATATAGCTGACGTGCCCGACTGTTATAAAAACTGGCTCTTAAAAACAATTATTGATTTGTAACGTTCTTTCCTTTTTCCATATTTTCCCACGAAACTTAGAAAAGAAGGAAATATTTTGAAAATTTATATTTGTTTTGGCTTGGCGAGAAGAATTTTAATATGAAGTGCGGCTCTCGGGCGGAAAATGATCGGGCATCACTGTTCTGTAGTGTTACACTGTAAAAACGATTCAGAAACGTTCCTGGAAAATAATGGGCAGCTGATGTGCCTAATCCCTACCAGTAAGATACCTTACAAAAACCTGGAATGCTTTCCGCTAAAATTCGGTAACCTTCCTGAAATTATCCTGGAAGCTTCCTGAAAATTTCAGAAATCTTTCCGTTTGAAGTCAGTCGTGTTTCTGGAACTGTGGAGTAAACATAAGTAGGTACTAGTCGACCCGTGCGGAACTCCGCACTGTACTTCGAATCGTTTCATAAGGCATTTCGCTTTTTAAAAATTTCAAAGGAAAAATATTATGAAGAAAAATTGAAAAAAGTAAACGGAAAAAAAATAAGCGCAGAAGAGAAGGCATGTAATTTGAAGAAATCACTAACAAAACCTCGTTAAATACAACGTTGTGATAATTCTATCATCGCTCACCTTTTGGTGGTACGTATTTTCAATGCAAACATAAATATCATTAAAAGTGTGGCTGAGTAACTCGTGAAAAAGCAGTAATTGTGCATGTGAAAAAACCGGTTGTGGCAAATACAATTCTGCCCATGTGTGATTAAAGAATGAGGAAGATCTCACGTAGCGATTGAAACAAACATTATAGAGAAGTAATAAATTAGATTGAAAATAAGTGTTTTTATTTTTGAATATTGAACTATTTCACATAGAAGGTTGCTTTAACCGTTACGGCTTAAACGCCCGCACATGTTTCTCTTTTAATCGAATACTTAAAATTCAAAACAAATATCAGTTGAACTGAGTCAATTTTTAAGTGTAATTTTTCGAACGTAGACAAAATGTTTCTTTTTTTTCAGCCGAAATCAGAGGTGTAGAAAATGATTTCTTACTAATAAAGTTGATAATAATTTTAATGTTTTATATCGTATTCGAATAAATAATTAAAGGTTTACTGGATGAAACTCGTAATTTCAATTTGACATAGTATTTTTTCATTTGTACAAAAGGTCGAAAACTGATATTGGAAACATATGCATTTCAGCATACAATGAAAATGTTTTTCTGCACAAAAAGGATTCCCTTGAGGTAAATCTAACACTCTTTTCATGCTTACATTATGCTTAGTGGTCTGGACGGAGTCAAAGCTTTTTTTTTAAAAAAGGAAGAACACCCTTCGATTAACAGTCATCTTATCTGAATGATAACTGTAGCCCGCATAAAGGAATCGAAACACCAGGTAGCATTCCCATTGCATTTATTTTATTACGTGTGATATTTCTTGTATGTTAAGAATACATGTAATGCGTAATACTAATCTAAAATTGCTATTATGTCGGACAGACTGGGCTTGCCCGAATTTCAGATAGTTTATAGCCGGACGCTCTACCGAAAAAAACTTATCAATTTAAATGAACAACACAGTCCAGTGCTTTTAAGCTTTATTAAAACACACACACAAGTTAATTTAATTTTTTTTTCTTTTTCGACAGCGACGCAAAATATTGGAACATTGTATTAGAACTTTGCTTTAAAAAAATCTGCATAAGAACTACAGATTGCATCAAGGTTGTGCAACAGCAAAGGGGAATTCCGAAAATTTGATTTTTAGACCGTAAGTCTATTTTTGTCATTAGCCAGCCTGATAAGTTTTAAAATGGGGGAGGAGGGGATTTCTTCAAGAGATAAGCAAGATCTCGCATACTGACAGAAAAATAATCCACAGAAATAATATATAAGATAAGATATTGAAGGGAAGTGTTTTTATTTTTGAAAATTTTTACAATTTGTTATCGCAGGCTGCTTGAACCATTATGGCTTAGATGGCAGCACGTGTTTATCATTTAACAGAACGGTTAAAATATAAAATAATTTGCACTAAGTGCTTTTTTAAGCGTCCCTTCAAATTGATGTAGTAATTTATTTAGTTGTACAAAGAGTCAAAAACTCATTGGAAGAATCAATATTTCAATATACGATTTATAATATTTTTCTGAACAAAAGACAATTCCATTGTAGTCTGAAATCTTAAACCTGATACTTATATTTTCGCTAACATTATGCTTTAATTTTCTTATCGGAGCCAAAGGTTTTTAAAAGAACAAAAAAAAAAAAAAAAAAAAAAAACCTTACCATTGAGAATCAATTTAGCTTCATGTTGAATCAAGTTTTCATAACAGCAAGGAGCCCAACTCATTTATTCTAGTCCCTCAAATTTGTTATTTAAGTTTATTAAGTGTTCTTGTAATGCCCGATATTCTTCTAATTTTTTGATGCAGATTGTCCGGGAGTGGGCCCGAACACGCATTCTTCTGGCTACCAGTTGAACGCTCTGCCGATCAAGCTATTCAGCTCTGTCGGTCAGAGCGCAAATTAAAGTTATAAGTTTAACCGAAAACCTCATTCTGGTTCTTTAAAACAGGTTTTTCGGCTGAAAAAAAAAATTTTTAGATCGCGGGTCTATTTTTCGTCAGTAGCCTGCACGATTAGCTTTAAAATAAGGTGTATACCAAAGAAATCGATTAAGAATTGAGGAAAATCTCGCGTAGAAACCAAAAACCGGCTACAGAAATAATATATAAGGATAATGTAATAGCTTGGCCCCTTCCTGATTTATTAAGGAAGTTTCATAAGCAGTATTGTAAACAAGGCAAAAACCTATCCAGAACTGCCGCAAATAACGAGAATTTTACTCGCCTGTAATTCTTGCAAAGCCTTATTCGCTCCCTTAGAGAGCTTAACCAGCATGGCCAGGCGGTTGCCGAACAGAGGTCGATACACTTTATAAGTACGCTTAGTTAATCTTTTAACTGGGAACTAAAAATATTTTCACAACAGTGAGAGGTCTACATTCGTGCAATTTGTAGTAATTCAGGAAATCTTTTGGCAATGATGCTTGATTTTTCCAAGAAATGGATAAAAACCATTGAAATTCCGAAACGTTACACAGAAATACTCAGTAATGTTTCGGATTTTTTTACAGTGTACACATGAAATTATTGTAGAGAGGTAAACTCAAATTGGACCTCGGAAAAAAGTTTTTAAGCATTTAGCCATTGACAATTCAACGTTGTGGTCCCGGTTTCAATAAAACAACTAAAACTGTATCATTTAGTAAATACTAATTATAGAAAACAATGTAACAAACTGCATTTTAAGAATATTTTACCATCAGAATCTTTAATGAATTTAATGTACATAATTTATTCATTCATTCCATTTACTGATAGTTTTATTCATTTTACACTCTTTACTCTATCACACAGTAAAACTATTCACCTCTATAAATATGCAGTGCTATTTTTTAAAATAACCGATGATATATTTTAATACATGTTTATCACATCGTAGTGCCTATGAGATTTATTAAATGAAAATTTAGCTTCAAGAATGAAATAAAATATCTAGATTTAGGATAGGGCTTGAAACAAAAAAAAAAGTTCAAAACTCAGAGTGTTTAGACTCAAATATTCAACCTTTTTAGAATAGTTAAGTATGAGAAGCCCTCCTCTATCTACATAAGGTTAAATACATCTCTGACAACTCTATATTATTAGGCAGAGAAATGATTTTTTTCTCAATATACTAAAATAATAAAAGTTCTAAAGTCTATCTGCATTTATTTTGCTATCGTCTTGTATATACGACAGCTCATAGTTATGGTATTTTGGCAAGTATAATTACATTTATCATTTTTGGTTTGATATTGTTGTAAACCCTACATTTGATAAGAACTACACAGAAAATTCGAGAGTTTAAGTGAAAATTCTTTTTTTTATTTTTTAATTTGACTATTTTTTGCTACTTTGTTATGCATGTTTTGAGTAAAAAATATATGTGTAAATTTTTTTTTTCTTTTAGTTTTATGATTACTTATCCTATACATTAGTACTGCGTTAAATTTGCAAAGAAAAAACTACATTTAAATAGGTTTTATGACGGTTATTTTATAAGCCGTCTTGTAATAAGGACGATAGTAAAATCACCTGCTATGAGCGCCCCATGCAAACCGACCCGAAATTTCGGAAAATAGAGTGGAACACTTGGCTACTCTCTTCCAAAACTCAATATTTTAGACTTTGATCATTACAAGGGTTGCAAGAACAGGTTTTTTTTTTGACTAAATTGTGATCAATCTAGTGGCAGTGCTATCTTCTGGAGGGAGTGAAAATTTTCGCCGTTCAAAGGGTAAACGCCGGAGCAAATCTCAGGATCAAGTCTTTTCTCAGAGGCAAATAATGTAAAGATTGATTACCAGAAGTAATATTGAGTAGAAAATTACAATTAGAATTATTGGAGGCTAAGAGATTATTAGACTTATTAGAGATTATGTAGAATTATTTTAAAATGAAGAAGCTGTAGTATATGGTATAACCATCTATGTTTTGAAACCAATGAGAGAGACCTTGAATTGAAAATATTGACACCTAATTCAGATATTGTTATTTATGAGTTAGAATTTGATAAAAACTATCCTAGAAAAGAGAACGACATGCTTTTTTTTGGTGAAAAAATTCAAGATGAAACTGCTTGAGCAATAGAAATCTCAAAAGGAATAAACACTAATGAAGAAATGAATGTTTCAAAACCAAAACGAACTGAGAGAGTACCAATGTTTTCATTGGTTTCTGAAACATTTTGTAATGAAAAACATCAGAAGATAGTGTATATATTTTCAGGAAAATAACTCAATGAAGTGTTCGAGATTGTAGCTAAAAATATGCACTGTTAAAAAATTCTGAAACGTTACTGAGCATTTCCGTGCTACGTTTCGGGATATTAATGGTTTTTATTCACTTCCTCTAAAAACAAGTATCATTGTCGAAAAGTTTCCTGAATTGCTACAAGTTGCGCGAATGCAGACTTTTTACTGTTGTGATAAACATTTTTAGCTACCGATTTAAAGATTGACTAAACGTGTTTAATAAGTACTAGAGGCTTCAATTCTAATGCGGTCAGCCTAGACTAATAAAGAGCGAAAGAGTCCTTGGACGTAGATTTGCAGAAATTGCTGGCGCGTAAAGTGCTTGATGCGTACTTGCAAATTCTCTCTTAGCTTTGGTATTGTTTGCTGCTTTTGGAACTTCCGTGAAAAATCAGGAAGGTGCCAAGCTATTACATTATACTTTCTTAAGTTTATGCGAAATTTCTAGAGATACGACTGTCTTTAAACGGGAAGATTTCCGAATTTTTCAGGAGGCTTCCAGAATAAATTCAGGAAAGTTACTGAATTTCATCGAAAAACGTTCTTGGTTTTTGCCAGATATGTTACTGGCACAAATTGGGCACATCAGCTGCCCATTATTTTCCAGGAATATTTCTGAATTGTTTTTGCAGTGTGATAGTGAAAGCACAGATGAGGAAAGTATTAACTCTTCTGAGTAGGGAAGAATAATCACGATTTTTGTTTGCAAACAGAGAAATTTAAACAAATTTTAGGCATACTTTTCTACAAGCATATAATAGTCTACCAAAAAAAATTGGGAAACTACTCTTGATTCTGGAAGAACTTTTGTTTAGTCAATCCATTTCAACAATTTCTTTGATGTCAAGGGATTTTTACATTTTGATGACAACTATACTAATGATTTAAATTGCTACTAAAAATGTGGACTAATTAATAATTTGTAGAATGATGCTTGAAAAATATTTGATGCTTTCTGAGCATTTAAGCAGCGCTAGAAGAACATTTCTTCATTTCGAAAAAACAAAGATGTAAAATGTACATAAAAGTGAAACCCATAACATTTGGTTACAAGCTCTGGATATTTTCCTCTTTCAATGGTTTTCTATTCCATATTATAATATTACTAAAGGGTCCTTTTTAGAAGTAGATAACTTTAGGTTCAAATAAAACACAGTTAAATGTTGTTAATTGCCATGAATGTTTCTTTATTCGAAAGATTATTCTTTGCCATTTTTGTTTAAATATGATTTCTGGCATAAAGCCACCTCGGCTTACGGTGAAAACGATTCAGAAACGTTCCTGGAAAATAATGGGCAGCTGATGTGCCCAATTTCTTCCAGTAACAAATCTTACGAAAACCAGGAATTTTTTCGGCTAAAATTCAGTAACCTTTCTGAAATTATCCTGGAAACCTCCTGAAACATTCAGAAATCTTCCTGTTTAAAGCCAGTCCTGTCTCTGGAACTTTAGAATATGATATAATAGCTTGTTACTTTCCTGCATTTTCAGGAAAGCTCCAAAAGCGGTATTGTTAATATGGCCAAAGCTAAGACAGAATTGCAAGCAAGTAACAAGAATTTTACTCACCTGCAATTCTAGCAAAGCCACGTAGTCCATTAACTGAATTTCACGCTTTATCAGTCTAGACCAGCCACAGACAAACTGAAGCCGATACCCTTTATAAACACGCTTAGTTAATCTTTAAACTGGGAGCTAAAATTATTGTTTACATCACAAAGAAGTCAGAATTTGTGCCACTTGTAGCAATTCAGGAAACTTTTTTACGATGATACTTGATTTTTCTAGGAAGTGTATAAAAACCACTGAAATCCCGGAGCGTTACACGGAAATACCCAGTAACGTTTCTGAATTTTTTTACAGTGCTGGCTCGGAGAAAGTCCAATTGGAAAGTCCAATTTTCGCACTTTTTTCAGCAATAGAGGCCGTATGTCAGTAATAAGGTGGCGAATGTTCTCTTCCAAGGTGTCAATCGTCTGTGGCTTATATCGGTGCAGATCAGAGACTCCATATAGCCCCACAAAAAGTAATCCAGCGGTGTTAAATCGCATGATCTTGCAGGCAATTCACGGGTCCATTACGCGAAATTATTCGTTCACCGAACGTTTCTTTCAATTAATCAATTGTGAGACGCTCTGTGTGGCATGTTGCACTGCCTTGTTGTCTATTCACGATGAAAGGGCAAACCGAACTGAACACAAAACAAGTGACAGCTATCAAAATGGCACACATATCAAACAGTGTTGCCAACTTCTATACCTCTAAAAAAAACACCCTTTATAGCAAGGAGCACAAAATAAGAGATCCAGTTTTGAACTTGATTTCAACTATCAGAACAGAGTTGAAATTATTAAAAATTGACTACATGACTAGCAAAGAGTTTTATCTCGGTGCTGTTGCTTTACAATAGGAGTATATTGCAATAGCTAAACGCAGAAAATAAACAAAAGTATTCAAAGCGAAGCTTTTAATTAAAAATATTTTGGAAATAACTCTTTTGTTTGACAATGAAATAATGTTTTTATTGATTTGATTATTTTGTCGAACACTTTTCTTATTTGTTTTACGCAGAACCAAATTTCATAATTTCAGTTTTAACAAGTCATACGGTCTTTATAAACGAAAGAAAATGATTTTTTTAGCATACCACCATATTTTTTTTAGCAAAATCACTGATTATTTGAAACTCAAATTTTGGATATCTGTATAAAAGCTATTCTAAATTGTTTTTCCCATTAAAATATAATATGGTTTCAGCTCATATTTGTTTCAAAGCATATTATCATAATTCATTAAAAAAAAAAAAAAAAAAACTAAATTTACAGTTTTGCTGTGTAGTAAATGATGTTTTTGTTTTTGGATTAATTCATCTTTTAATATTAAAAAAAAATAATCTCTGCAGTACCAAAGGTAGTTTATGAATCATATGTTAAAATATCAATAAACGTTTTAACATTTAAAAGGGGATTTTACAAACCTGAATTCTGAAGCAACGACTTGATCAAGGTAAACAACATTTTGTATACAAAGCTGAAAAATGATACCGATAATCATATTATAAGTGATAAAAAAGAGGGGTTCTCATTGAAAATTTTGAATTAAATGCTTGTTTTAATACGAAGACGACCCTTTAACAACAATGTACTGAAATAATTATGTAGGATACATTATTCCTGAAAACCAAAATACCATCTTAAACGTGTCAATAGTCTTCAATACAAACAAGTGTTTCTTTTTTTTACGACTGAAAAAACATTAAAACATTTTTCTATGATAAATTTTTATTACATTCCTTTCCACAAAAACCCATTCATCTCTTCAGTTTTCCTTTAAACGTGTAAAACATAGACTCGCATATGCACACTAAGGATTTCAAAAAATGTATAAATGAGACTGCATTATATTTTGTGTTTGCCTATAATCAATGCTAGTGAAAACTTTTCGTCAGCAACGCAACATAAAGAATCTGAGCGTTCATATGATTTTTATCATAAATCTGGGTAAAAAATCCTCCGTATTCTGCTGAAGCAATGGCGAAACTCTAAGAGACAGAATAGGGAAAAAGCGATCTGTTGAAACAAACGTATTCTAGAAATAGGATCCTCAGAAATTTAGAACATCATAGCTACCCGTTTCCTTGATATATTGTGCGTCAAATGTCTGCAGTTTCTTACATTCCAAACCGTTGAGTTTTACAACATTTTTCTAAAAGTACATCTACTGGCATGTCTGTTGAAATATTTGTGGTGGAAAGAGAAAAAAAAAGATTTTAAAAGAGTTTTTGAAAATTGGTTCTGTAACGAATTTCAGGAAAAACCACAATATACTATTTTTACTTTTCCATACTAGTCATTTTCAAATAGTTTTTATAAACTTTTTTGTATGTTCTACAGAGAATTTTAGAAAATGTTTTACGTCTTCTGATTTTTTTAGTAATGTTTTTTATAATTATAAAAGTAAATAAAATAAAAGAACTATGATATATATATATATATATATATACTAGCTTACTACCCGGCGTTGCCCGGGTGCTTTCCAATGCAACATATCTTTTGGATAATCAAATGAATGAATTCTATATAAATGAGCGTAAAAAATTACATTCACAGCGCTTCCTAGGCTCAAATCTTCAAAATACTTTAACTAACACAGAAAATTAAGCTTTTGCCGAAAAAGTAACATCAGCTTAAAGTAAAAAAGTATGAGGAATATTCTTTGGTTCTGTCGTGTCCACTGGTACGTTGTCTGAGGTTGAATTAGACGGGCGGTAGAAAAATTGTCTTAATGCAAGACAAATGATTGTCTTTTGCACATCTTGTGGGACAACTTTTTACGTGATGCCTCGAAAGAAAAGCGTTGTGCCTCCTTTGTAGGTCTTGCTTTCCCCCAAGACTTAAAAAAATGCAACAGTACTTTTCACGTACATTTTATTCGGAAATAAATCATTGAATGTTTCCTTGGAAAGAGTCGTGAGCTTACCAAAAAAAAAAGTCAATCCCTATTATCAGGCACAAATATATACAAAATAGTCTCCTTGGACACAGTTTCAATATTTTCAGATTAATTTTAAGTCATCCTCAATGTCCAAAAGCTAAACAGATAACCTACCGTACAGAAAATAAAAAATTCGGTCTGTGTTGTTAATAGACGATAACACTCCGTTTTACGGATATTTTGGAGGTGTTTTTCGAATGACGGTATCAAGTGATAGGTTATTTTGTATGTTTTCAGGCAAGCAAATTTCGCAGAAAAAATTTGCTTACTATAAACTTTTTTTTCAAAATGTGTCTGCTCGCTCTTTCCATGGCGATTTAGTGCCATGCCATAGAGTAAAATTGGATAAGTGTAACTTGCCTGAAAAGACGCACGTCAGCTACATTTTATTTTTTTATATTGACGTCAAATTTCTATTTTCGTAGGTAAAAATGATAGTTAGACAGTAATATTAATGTCTTGTAACGATTTGAAATTTGACCAGATTTAAGTTCTAGTTCAAATTTTTAAAACCTAATACTTGCCGTAAATGTTATACATGATATCTCACACTGATGCAAGTCGAGAGATCACGCATTTAAGTTTTGTTGCTTTAGACAGAGTAGTCCTTAGAGAACACGAAAATTTTAATTTATAGAGAGACAGTGGTCGTGAGAAGTGGGGATGAGTCCACTGACTACATTACAGTTATTATTTTAAGTTATGTTAAACAATAAAAATGGAAGTAGGTGGACGTGAACTTATTGAACGAACTATTTAAAAACCGTTAATTAAACTGCGTTATAGAGAAAGAAGTAGGCGTACGCAGTTTGGTCACTATTCGTGTTAGATTTTTTTAAAAATTATTTGCAGGCCATGCAATTAAAAAAAAAACATCTTGTTTGTACTTACAACTGCATAATAGACAAATCTTTTGTTTATATTTTGCAGAATCTTGTTGCATATTTTGTTCCTCTTATCCGTAGCTTAAAAGCAAACGAAATGTATTTCCCGTTTTGAAACGTAGTCTAAAAATTTAAAACTTAAATGATTCAAATTTTTCCGATCCATAAATTTAACTCAAAACTTTCTCCTAAATATTGTTCTTAGTCCCTCTCCCAGCAGCAGGAAGAATTACATTTGTGAGTGAAACCAACCGAGCAAGTAACATAAAGCTATCTATATCGAAAATAGTTACATCTCAAATGCATTTACAGCACTTAATCGACTGCACTTATGACTTGTTGGTTATGATAGAAAACGGATGTCTCACTGAAGATTGCAATCTCTTGAAGTTCAAAAAAGGTCCATTGTGGTTACACGTGAGATACGTTATACCCTTTCACCTTATCCCTATACTGTTAAAGAAAATTTAAGCTATTACAGTGATAATTTTCCATTCATATCTCACAGCACTTCTTCAATGACTGTTGAAATGCTTAGTGGTAGCTACAAACTCCCAATATTTTTCGATTGTTTACAATAGCAGTTATCGAACTGAGCTTTGTAATTAGGAATGTAGCTTTGTTCAGCTTATTTCACGATGAAGGAAAAACTTCATATTGTGGCGCAATATTTCATCATGCATTTTTCAATAGTAATCTCTGTGTCAAAAGTTTTATCATACCCGCTAACAGATTTAAAATTATTGCTAGTTGGCGAAGATGCTTCATCAGTGTATTATTACTCGAGCGTTAAGGTAATACCAAATTTCAAATGATAAAATTTGTTTATTTAAAAAACGTAGCAATTTTTTGCAGTTTAAAACAGTTTAAATTTAAATTAATATTTATTTGCAATTTTTCCAAACTTAAAACTCCAACCCTCCCAAACTGTATGAATTCCGCCGAATTCTATTTCCGTGTGATTTTGTGGATAAAAAAGGTGCACAACCTTTAATTTTAGCACACATTGGCAATCCTAGTATAGTAGTTTATGTGAATGTAGGAAACGTCATGACCATCCCCCCTCCCTCTTGAAAAATAAATTCCAGATACGCTACTACGCACAAATATGATTATTTTGCAATTTATTTGAGAAATTAGTAGTTTCCACTCTGTTCTTTGTTAGCCTTCAGCGATTAAACTTTTGAACCGAATTATGTAAAGATCCAACATAAATCATGGAATAGTATAAAGAGTATATGCATATTGGTTTTAAGTACCATCCTATATTAAATTGTTGAAGCTTGCACATAGATAATGAATTATTGATACCGAACTAATTTTGGTAATTTCTGGGCTGTTCAAATACTGATCTTTAATTTCTTTTTACCATAACTGCTATAGAAATACCAAAGCAAGTATAACCATCGGAGACAGCAATGCATTCCTGCTTTGCAGGATGCTATTAAAAAAAAAAAAAAAAAAACTTAACAGCAGCATTTCTTTTCCGTTCGGCTTTCTTGTCAAACATGCTTTACGCTTGTCGCTAATCAACTTCACAGCCTCTGTTAAGTATACCTTTTGTGTTGATTGCGTTTAAAATATCTCCTGGTGGTTGCTGAGCATTTTCATTTGCTTTGAACCAAGGTTCACAAACTTAAAGACTACAGTTGATTTTTGAAGAGACTTCATTTAGGGCATTTTTTACAGGGTTTACATTCAGACCAAACTCATAACAACATGAAAATTCGTTATGTTCAAAACAGCCTTTTTATGATTAAATATATAAACTTTAACCTCTTTGGATCTTTTTTAAATTCCAAAAACCAGCCTATATGAATTCTTGAGCAATAATTTACCTCTGTGCAAAATCTGGAAGATATCCGACTAAAACTGCGGATTTGTATAAGGAACATACACACTCACACACCCACGCACACCAACAAACATACATCCATTTTTATATATATAGATACATGTAAGGAAAGCCTTGACCACATTCCACCCATTTGAAAGATAAATTCCGAATGCGCTATTGTGCATTACTATGATGATTTTGCAATTTATTTGCTTTGTTAGGACTTATACCCTTGTTCTTTGACAGCCTGGAGCGACTTCTATTATATCGAATTAGGTTATAGGTTATAGTTGAACCGAATTACTTAAAGATTCGACGTAAATCAAGGAATAGTATAAAGAAAATTTACATAGTGCAAATTGGTTTCATAAGGATCACAGAACATAAAATTAAATTTCTATTGCAAGGATGAAATAGATGTGATTTTAATAAAAGTAGTCTAATGCTGAAACAGTCGAAGATTGTACGTCAATATTGAATGCAATATTATTACCTTACTCATGCTTGTATATTCTCTGCTATTAACGGGAAAAACACAGATCAAAAGTTATACGCACAACCCTTACTGTGGTGGATTTTATAATTAAACAATACTTGCCAATTATATTTTAATTGTAGCATTCAAATTAAGTAGCACCATAAATAGCAGGAGGCCCTGGGGCTTCGTAAGGCGCAGTTCAAGAAACGATGTACAGCATCGTTTCTTACAGCCAAACATCCTTAAACGCTCATCGCTAAACGGCATTGACCGCCATCGTTCAGAATACGTTTTGTGTTGATTGCATTTAAAATAGCTCCTGGTGGTTAAATGTTGATAACCGTTTTCATTTGCTTTGAACCAAGGTTCACAAATTTAACGATTAAAGTTAATCTTTGAAGAAATTTCATCTAGGGCAGTTTTTTACGGGCTTTCCATGTAGATTAAATTCATAACTATACAAAAATTCGTTCGTGCAGAAAAGAGCAATTTTATGACTCAAAATATGAAATTAGACCCCTTTGGGTCTTTTTAAAATTCCAAAAACCCGCCTATATGAATTCTTGAGCAACAATTTACCTTTGTGCCAAATTTGGAAGAAATCCGACCAAAATTGGATTTGTATAAGGAACATACACACATACCCACACACACACAAACATACATCCATATATATATATATATATATATATATATATATATATATATATATATATATATATATATATATATATACATTTAATTTCATTTGTTTTCCTTTAAAAAGATGCTGTTCCGGAACTAAAATTTGTCTTTGAGCGATGATCTCACGATTTGTTGTTAAAATTTTAAGTATTGCATTCTTATAAATATTTACTAATCGTTATGTTTCATGACATTTATCTATATTTTTATAATGGTTTTGAACTGTTTGACTTTCGAATAAGCTACGTCTCATGTAGTGGAATAAAACACTCTTGTGCTATAAAGATTACGGATTTAAATTACTAAACAATCTAATGCACTTTATAATAAACAATAAACTGAGAATAATATCACTAAGGACCATCAGAAGTTACATAGTTGGCGTGACTTTTACTTTTTTTTTTCGGCATTCTACTATTTTCTCCTGCTGAAGTTATTCTACATTTAATTCTGTAAAATATTTCTCTTATTAAAAACAATAATTATTAAATAAAAACAGAAAACCAGACTGCGGAAAAATCGAAAAAAAAAAAAAAAAAAAAAGAGAAAAAAAAATATAAGCCCATTAGTTTAGAATGTTATCAAGTAGCTACTACTGAACCATTAAGTATTACTAAACAAATACACCATTGAAATAATTTTATAATCGATACACATATAAGATAAATCATTAATTCGAAAGCTGAATAGAAGGATGAACAATCGTGGCCCGGTCCCTTTTTGACCAATCAAGAAACCCCGTAAAATATGAATGGGCCCCAACTGTTGATTATTCTATTATGTTTTTGAATTAATGATTTGTGTTACATGTGTATTGATTAAAAACTGTTTCAATGGTGTAGTTATTCAGTAGTAATTTATAACATTTTAAACTACTTGACTTATATCTTTTTCTTTTTAGTTTTTTGGCTTTTAGCAGTCGGGTTTTTGTTTTTATTTAATAATTGTTTTTTACTTTATCCTTTTTGGTAATTTTTCGTTGACTTAATTATTATGATTATAAGACGACAAATTTCTCAATCTTGTCATTTCATTGAGAGAGTTTATATCGTGAGGATTTTTAAGCGACTTGCGGTGGTTTAACTACTGATTATTGATACCTCTAAGGACCTAACTCGACTTTAAGCTACATATGCTTGACCTTTAGCAGAAATGCGCGAACCTAAGTCAACCGCAGCCAATAAACAGCCTGTAAAACTAACTTATGATGACGCGAGCTCGAAAATGTCGTCAGTCAAATCTTTCTCGCAAATCTAAAAAAGCCCGTCAAGAAAGCACACTTTGCGAAACTCCGCCCCTGAATCACGACAAAAACAAATGCAACATGTTAAGGTAGAATATCGAATTAGTAGACAGTAAACGAAAATTCAGGGAGGGAACACGCTACCTGCACTTGTCGCACTGCGTGCGACACGATCCCGAACGGACAATACGGCGACTGGTTGCTGATATGGTGAATATTTATTACTGCTATGTGTTTAGTGACACTCCCAAGGTTAAGACAAATCGATTGACGTCAGAATCATCAAAAAGGATGAAGGCATTTAACATCTACAACTTCACATAGGCACATACACACATACATTCATAGACTAATAAACACATTCTTCGCGTCATGCACGAGCAGTCGGTTAAAAAATCCAGTCGATGATAATTTTTTTGTGAAATAATTGAGCGTTGTATTTTGAAGTTATTTATTTATTTATTTATTGTGTTTGGCATGTTAAAGGTACAATTTTTAACACAATCCAAGTAATTTTGTTCTGGTTCTGTGTCCGCGCTGAAGCCAACGTGTTAAACTATGCGCCGGTTCCACAGAGAATAGTTAAATTCCAGAAAGAGATGCAATAAATTGGCGACATGATGATAGTCAAAGTCAGCGCAAAAATTGGATATCAAATCTAGATTCAGTTTGGTGGTACATGACAAGATTCTTATATTGTCGCAGTCTCTACCGACAATATATGGAATTTTCTTTTCTTCATCCGTTCTAAATATCACATGAAGTATTTTTTTTTTTTTTTTTTTTAGTCTAGAATTATTTTAACCTCCACTAAAGTCATTTCTACCCATTTTATATAGTTCATCATAGTTCTCTACAGTGCTACATTACAATGCTCTTACATCATTATTTTCACGCCTTGAGCTATTTTGTGAAATGTAAGAATGAAGAGAGCTCAAGTTTCAGCCAACCAGAAACAACAACGAACGTTCATCAGTCAATCCTGGCCCAAAACGAAGGGAGAGATAGTTGTTCTGACATATATATTGACAACAGATCGAAAACTACCTCAATTGCTAGGAAGTCACTTCCCTGGAAGCTTAAACCACGTAAACACTGAAGATGACCACCGCAGATGCGGTCGAAACATTTGGAGTAACAACACTGAGACCACGGCACAACAGCTCGAAATCTCACAACATACATGATATTTTGTAAAAGTTTGACGTTATTTGATTTTTGATCGACTGAGGCTTGAACTGTTTCTTTTGTTAAAATAGGGATGAGGAAAACCGGTTTGCGTTGCCGATAACTCTTATTGGTGTTGTGTTAATCTAAGAATTTCTTCCTATGAACCTCAATCAGAAATGAACTAGTCCATACTGTAAAAAAATCCGCTAAGTCACTGATTATTTAAGGGTAACGTTCCTAGATTTCAAGTATTTACAACAGTTTCCGGTGAAAAACAAGTTTTGCGGTGAAAACGTTTCCTGAATCGTAATAAGTTCCATGAATGCCGATTTTACACTGTGGTGAATAAAATTTTTATCTGCCAGTGTAAAAGTATATTATACTTTTTTATTCGGTGTTTATCCTTCAGTTTGGTAACGACCCCTCCATGTTGACTGAGGCAAGGGCAAAATACAGTATCTCGATATTGTAGATTCGAAGCAATTACTTGTTATTCCATTTTTTCTTCAACCCTATTTGAATTAGGAGTTTCCTGGTAAATCAGGAAGATCCCAAACTATAACTATACACTTATAGAAGTTTTCACTAAAAAAATGACTGACTTTGATTGGGAAGATTTTTAAATTATTCAAAAATATTCCAGGTTAATTTCAGGACGATTATCTAACTTTGTGCTGATAACGTTCCCAGCTTTTGCGAGATATGTTACTGGTAGAAATTAGACCCTCTAGCTGTCTATTATTTTTCACTAGTAAATTTGATTTTTTTACTGTGGAAGTTAAATTATCAAATTTTCAGAGCAACACTATACAGTGTACCCTTTATTAATTGAAACTATTGTGTATATAAATAAAACCATTATCTTTACTAATAATAAAGCTGAAAGTCTCTCTGTCCGGAGAATGTCTGGATGTCTGTGACGCGCATAGCGCCTAGACCGTTTGGCCGATTTTCATGAAATTTGGCACAAAGTTAGTATGTAGCATGGGGGTGTGCACCTCGAAGCGATTTTTCAAAAATTCGATGCATTTCTTTTTCTATTCCAATTTTAAGAAAAATATATCATAAGATGGACGAGTAAATTACGAAATTATTATAACGTGGAACCGTAAAACGGGCACAAGCCAATTGGTGAGATACGAAATTATAAAAACATGGAACCGTAAGATGGGTACAAGCCAACTGGCGAGAAAATTCACCATACATTATAGGCGAACCAAAAGACCTTTTGATTTTTCTATTACGGGCAAAGCCGTGTGGGTATCACTAGTGACGAATAAATTAAAAGATATGAATTTTAGATGCCTCGTTTATTATACGCATACAATGGTACAATCTTTTTTTTTTTCTTAAATTATTAATGCAGCTAGTTTTAAAATTGTTCTACAAATTTAACACGCGTAAAATGCTAATAAATACTGCCTATTTGTTATAAGAAGCATGTATTAAAATTGAAGAAACTAGTATGACTACCGAACAGGATCGAAACATTGTGGTAAGATAGATACACGTGATCAATGGTTTCCGTCTAAATCAATATTAGGTTAGAATAGAACGTTGACAATGCTATTCGCCATCTGCCTCCAACATTCCTTTTGTTGTCATTAAATGGAATCCTTGGGATGCATGAAAGCAAGGAAGCATATCTAATATTTGAGGTCGTTATGAAACTCGGACTGTTTCGTCAAAGTGTTGCTGATTCTGTATTTATTTCTCTTTGTGGGAATTAGGGATGCAGTGTTTTCTTAGAAACTGATATGCAACCGAGAGGTTTCGGTATCGTTATGAAGACAATAATTTGGTTTCATCATGAGAAATCATTTTTAAAATATAGAAATTTACTAATGATGTTTATTTAGGAATGTATGAGTTCTTCACTCCGCGTAATTACTGTGAAAAGGAATTCTAAGAGTAATTGATTTATCTGTATGTGCTAAGATTTGCTTGTATTTGTATGCAATAATGTATACCAAGATTCAACTTAAAGATTCGAATAAACATATGATGACGCTTGACATTTTTTCTTAGCAAATAAATACTTTTATGCACTTGTAGCTAACAAAACGAAATATGGATGCTTTACATGTCAAATCGATTAACTTCATAAAACAAAATGTCAAGAAAAGTGATGAAGAAGATAGCGTTATTCATATGAGTGAATGGGCCCTCGTGTTACATTTTCTGTCATCACAAAATCAGAAATGTACTGAACCAAAACTTTAATATAAATTCACATGTTAAGCATTGGTTAAGCACTATTAAAGCAGAAATGAGGATTTTTTCGAAAAGTGCAGTTAATTGATTTGGCAACTGAGGCATCCATATATTACCATGTTTTTTTTTTTTTTTTTTAATTTTCAAATTGTTTTCCTTAACAGAAAAACAATTAAAAGTAATGATTATGACCACAGATTTTTTTCAAATAACAATTAACAACATTTCTAGTACGTTCATTTTTTCTTCGTTTCACGGACATTTAATGGATCCGCTTTTGCTGATGATAAATTTATTTAAAAAAAACATTACTAAACAAATGAACATAAAATTGACAATATTAAAAAAAAAAATCCTCTATCGAAAAACTATTTTTTTTCTGCACATTAAAACTTTAGAATAAGTAATCCACATTTTGACAACTGTTCAAAAACCATTATCTATATAAATAGGTATAAGAGGCACGTTTTTATAGTAAGTACCATTTTGAAATAAAAAAAAAGAACAAGTACAGATGGAGCAAAGAAATTTATTGGAGAAAAATCTTACGCTATTTTCAACATTGCTCTTGGATTTTCCAAGCATTTGTCAAAGCGTTATACATGTTTTTGCATTCCCTATTCGTAGAAAGTTGCCGCCTGTGAAGACAACCATGAGGACACTTACAGGGCTTTGACTGGGAAGTTTTTGAACATCCTCCGGAAACTGCCCGACCTCGCTTGCAGCAACTTTCATTTCTTTTGGCGTCTAAAGTCTTTCCTTGGCGGTCGATGGCACAACATCAATGATGATCTCAGAGAACATGTTACCCCATAGTTGACTACACAGACGGCAACTTTCTACGAATAGGTATACAAAAACCTGTAAATAGCTATGACAAATGCTTGGAAAATCATGGGAGCAATGTCGAAAAATAGCGTAATTGTGGTAGATTTTTGTGCAATAAATTTCTTTGCTCTATCTGTACCTGTTCTTTTTTTTTATTTCAAAATTATACTTGCTTTAAAAATATGCCTCGCATAACAGTGGGATTTTGTAAAATCACAAATTTTCGCAACCAGTAGTTTTCACGAAAATGAGGCTATACGTAAATTCGGGAGTAGACATTTTAACAAACTTTAGATTGTCAGAACCGAAGAATGGAAAATCAGCTGCGAAAAAATGTTTCGGGGGGCTCAAGTTTTTGCGATTACGAAAACTAGTGCATCTACTTTATATGCTTTCGTGCCATGTTATTTAGGTATGAGAGACATTAACCTCAAGAATCGATAGGATTCCTTGATAATAATCTTTACCATCGGTTACAGAAAGTTTAAATAAAACGTTTGGTTTATTTTTTTCTGTCTAGAACTAAATATTAATACAGTAAACGATGATGTTCAACCTATAGCCCGTGGACCACATACAGTTCCCGTGTTTGTTTTCAATTAAACAAATCAAAAACCACGATTTTTTAGAAGTTTTCCTACTAGAAGGAAGAACCTGAGCTCTCATTGATGCGAAACTGCACCAGGAGATCGTAGGTTTGTCAAGAATTCTCAAATACAAACAAACAACCCAGGGGTCTTTTACATCTCCCATAAACGTAATACATAGACTCTGTTGATTAGTCCACCGACTGTAGCCAAGTTTGAATTTGTGCCCTAGACCAACACCTATTTACTTCACCACACTATCGGCAACCAAATAGGATTGATATGCACTGCCCTATATTATTAAAATTTTTGAGAGAAGGCGACGGAAAACCTTTACTCCTAAGAAATAATCTTAAATTTTTAATTTTGGTTTAATTGTTTGCACTTCCAACATTTAATTACCTTTGCCGTCTTATATTACACACAATCTAAACAGCTGCTCCATCCGCTCATTTTCCCTTTCAGATTAATGAAAAAGTTTTTACAATACCAGTGAATACAATATTGGTTGTTTACATTGACTCATTTAGAAATGGTAAAACACGTAAAAAGCAGTTCATTTAATTAAGTTATCAGAATTATGCCCCGGAAGGATTTGCCGACCAGTTCGAAAACAATTTAGGCCCAATTTTCACATAAATTTCCGAATATGGGGGTGAAAAATTACTTGCACATACATTAATATTAAATACGTTGGGAAGAGTAAAATTTTCTGCGTTCTACGCAGTTTGTTTCAATGCTCTAACTTAATTACGGCGGGAGTTATTTGTAATTTTAGCTCGAATTTTATTTGGCTTAGCTGAAATTTAGGCACTACTTTTTTCATTAAATATATCAATAAAGAGTGAAAGAACAGTCCCACAGTTTTCTTTTTGACACCATTGGAAAATGCGACATTTTTTACTTAAAATCTATCTCGACCTATGGTCGAAAAGTTAAGCTTCTATTTCGGAAGGAAAAAAAGTTGCAAGCCTCTTTAATTTAAGTTCGAAAAATCTCATATCCATTCAAGTTGTTAACCATTTTATTTTCGAGTTTCCATGGTTACACTTTTTAAATCCATCTTTCTCATTTTAATTTCTTAAAATTATTTTCTGTCGTCATTGTTTGGAAGATTGACTTTGCATGATGATTTTTTTCTTTTATTGATTGCGTGATTGTTGAATATACGTCATTTGACACATTTTTATTTTTTTTATTTTTTAAGATAGACTGGGCAAAGGCGGGCAACGCAGCTAGTATATACTATAATTCTGTTTTGGTTTTTCGCGTCAAACGTTTTGGATTATGACACGTATTTTGTGCTGCATTGTGAACGATTTGGACAAGATATGTATTTAGATTTTTCGTTTACTACTCGTCAAACCGCTCAAATTCGTTTGATCTAGTATTTTTTCTGATTTTCATGATACCTTATACACGTTTTAGACTAACAATATATTCGCGGTTTTATCTATATGCAAATCTTTTCCTTTGAAATATTATGATGCTAATTTTGCTTCAATTGATCAGATATTCCATGATCTGTAAAAATATATTTACAAACAAATACAGTCCTGCTATGTATTGGTTCTATTATAATAAATTTTAATGATATACACTAAAAAAATTCCGAAACGTTACTGAGTACTTCCGTGTTACGTTTCAGGATTTTAAAGGTTTTTATCCACTTCCTGGAAAAATCAAGTATCAATGTCAAAAAGTTTCCTGTATTGATACAATGCAGACTTTTCACGGTTGTGAAAAATATTTTTAGCTCCCAGTTTAAAGATTTACTGAGAGTACTTATAACCTGTATCGACTTCAGCTCGACTGCGTCCCGTACATGCTAATTAAGCTACCAAAAGGAGCGAATGAGTATGAACAACAATTGCTTCGCAGGGATGTAAAATTCTCTTTACTTGCAATTCTGGCTTAGCTTTGGCCATGTTTGCAATAATGCTCTTGAAACTTCCTTGATAGGTCAGAGGAAAAAAAAGATGCCAAGCCTTTATATTAAGCCTTCCTAAAACTATTCTAAATTTCCTAAGACACGACTGGCTTTTAACGGGAAGATTTGTGAATTTGTCAGAATACTTCCAGTATAATATCAGGAAGGTAACTGAATTTTAGCGGAAAACACTCTTGGTTTTTGCAAGATACGTTACAGGCAGAAAATGGGAACTACAGCTGCCCATTATTTTCCAGAAACGTTTGTGAATCGTTTTTACAGTGTAGAATAAGAATTAGGTTATAAATAAAACTATAAAAATCCAATTAATGCTTGAAATGCGTGCATGTTAATTTCGTTTTTAATTGGTTATATTATTTAGTTATCCTTTTTGAAAACCACAACAAAAAACATATTTTGAAACGAGGTAAAAATATGTTTTCCTATTTTGAGCAAAATACACACATGCTTTAGTTTTAACCGAACAATAATCAATTCTATTCGCTAGAGCAATATTATTACCTTCAAACATATGTTAATGAAAAGAGGTTTGTTTAAATTAAGATTAAAGTCGGATCCATCCGTCTGGCAAATAATTCCTCCGTATTGAACTACTAATTGATTCTCTAGACATTTAATTAAAACATACAGAACTAGCGAAAACAGAAATAAGCGCATACAATTACTGCAATAATTCCGTACATATTCCTTCGGCCAGCAACTGATGTTTAATTCAGAATACAAGTAAATAAAGTAGCTTTTAATTTAGTTTTTAAACTCAGCAATATTTATTATAGAATTTTTTATTACTTTTGCGATTGGAATGAGGATCGAACCGAATATTTATTTATTTATTTATTTATTTATTTTTTGTTTTTTAACAAAGAGTACATTTTTAACATATCATAACAATCATGCATTGAACAATAATTAAGGACGTTTCTTCTGTTAGTATTCATTATTATTATTATTATTATTATTATTATTATTAGTTAAAAACGCTTGATTCAAAATTAAATCAAGAACATTATAGCAACCATGCATTTGACAATATTTAGGAATTTTGTTTTTTTTATAATTATCATTATTATTTACGAACGCTAAATTAAAAAAAATGAATCAATAACATCATTTCAGTCATGCATTGGACAGTAGCTAAGAATGTTTATCTTATTAATATTGGTTGTTATTATTATTATGATCATTAGTATAACTTAAACATGCTTAATTAAAAAAATAAATCAAGAACATCGTTAGTATCATGCATTGGATAATAGTTAAGGAATTTTATTATTATTATTATTATTATTATTATTATTATTATTATTATTATTATTATTATTATTATTATTATTATTATTATTTAAAAAACGTTTACTTCAAAAAATAAATGAAGAACATCATATGAATCATGCATTGGACAATACTTAAGGACTTCTCGTTTATTATTTTTATTATAATTTTTTAAACACTTACTTCACAAATCGAACCAAGAACATGATATCAATCATTCATGGATTAAGTCGAACATGCGAATCTATATTACAATAGCTGCTTTCAATTTTTAAAGGAAATTGCAAGAGTAACATTACTTTAGTTTAAGTCAGAAAACTATTTTTTTTTTTTTTTTTTTTTTTTTGTAGAATTTACTGAATCATACTCCTAATAGTCGGAACTACAACCGTTGTCATTCAATAAGAAAAAGTTCAATTTCACGTAAGTTGTATGTTGAACTCAAAACACAAAAGCAGTTGAATCGCTGTTGAACACAAAAACTGTTGAAAAACGTAATATTGTAAATATGAAGATGAACTTGACATTTTTTAAACCTTATGTAGCTCTAAAATTGACTTTTTAAAATTGACTTGATCTAAGCTTTAATTTCATGAAAATGTTTAATAAATAGCAAAGTTGACATAATTTTGCTTTAATGCTTCTAAAATTCCTAGCGAAACATAATTGCATAGTATTCTACATTTAGAAAAGAAAAATCTTATGCACGGATAAAAATAATGCCTGTTTTTTAGCAAAAGTAATCCTTTCCACTTTAATGAAAATACCTGGAAAAGCACATGAAAATAACATATATTTTACTCAAAGATATTTCATCATAACAAGTTGTTTTGGAGTTCATCTAACAAAAGTCTTTTTTTTTATCCTCAAGATCAGATTGGTTTTCGATTCTTTTTCTTTAACAAGAAAATAAAAAACAAATTGTCATATTCATAAGAGATCATGGTCAACGGTAAAAAAAAATATATATTTTCTCAAAGAAAGAGTACCAAAATAACTCTGCATTTTAGTCTGGTGAAATCTCCCACTAAAAGGTTTCTTTAATGGTTTTCTGAAAAGGCTTTACTCTCCACAAGTTTAAGATAAGGAAGGTTGACGACAAATAATGATTGTTGCTCATTTTCAAAAGATTGGTTCCGGCGCAAATGCTGATTGGGCTCAAACTGCATCGATTTAAGACAATTTTACTTGAGCAGAAGATTTTGCGCAACGGAATAGAAAAGGGAAGATAAGAGTTGCAGTCAGTGTTATCCCTTCCTCAGCGAAATACGGTTTTAAAGACTTGAGAAAACTTGCATCAAACGTAGATTTGCCGAAATGGAGAATTTATTATCATTATTCTTATGATCATTACTATCATCATCATTATTATTATTATCAGTATTCCTACTACTATTATTACAATTATAATTATAATATTTAGTATTATTATTATTATTGTTATTATTATTATTATTATTATCAGTATTCCTACTACTATTATTACAATTGTAATTATAATATTTATTATTATTATTATTATTATTATTATATTTATTATATTATGTTATATTTTATTATATTATTATTACCAGCATCAATATATTTCTAACACTTACGAGTGGTGGGAAAAGGAACTGTATTTATTCCTCCTCTTTGGCTATGATGAATCTTAAAATTATGTATTCAAATCAATGATCAAATATAAACTATATCGTAGCTAGCTGTGAGAAATAAGTAAATAAATGTCTAAAAGTGTAAAAAGAATTTGCTTTATATTAACAACGCATTAATATTTTTTTCTGCTGGAAAAGGTGTGTGTTATATTTAAACATCTATTTATTTATAAATAAATAAAATATCCTGTTACTAGTGTTAGCAACAGGCGAAATCACAAGTTGCTGAGACTGCGCTACTAGTTATCCTTATCAAAGGAAAAATTAGTTAACAGGAGAATATATAACACTATGCAAAAATTATAAAAATTGTAAAGTAATGTCTGCAATATACATGCTCACCTTTTATTTATCCTTTGCAAAATTCACAAGGAAAATACGTTACATGACTAAAAAAACATACCTTGTTGTCATCAGACGATCGCGGTGACACAGATGCTATACAGGGTGATCCATCCGCTGAACCAATCAAATCAAACTTTAACATATACTTCCGTGTGCAGGTAAACGGCAGTATCTGCAGAAATGAGTTTTCGAGATATTTGAAGAAACGCGTTTTGGATTCCATACTAACGATAGAGAAATGCTGGAAGTAGACGTCTTTTTCGCGCCTTTTTTTCACCGGAAACCAAATAAGCGAGCTTGTACAATCAAGATCGTACAATAGATGACAAAAAAAAAAAAAAATAAATAAATAAAATAAAATAAAAATAAATAAATAAATAAATAAATAAATAAAAATGAGAAATTTGCAGTTACTGCCCTTTGCCTGCACACGGCTGTATAATTATTTATAAGTATGCGCTTCAGACTGATAATTTTAAGCAACATTGTTCTCGTGGTTATAGTTACAGTGAATGAATTTTGATACTTTTGAATGGCAACATCTGGTTTTCCTTGTAGAAATTGATCAGCATATTGACAATCTACAAATGGCGTTGGAACGATTGGCGTGTCACCAAATTTGTTCGTAGGCAAAATTGAGCACCGAACTGAAAAAACTTTTTACACAGACTATTTAAGAACATTTTTTTGCATAAGAAATGCTTTGCACTTGTAGTTTTGTTATTGGTGCTTCTATTGCTGTCTAATACTATGAGTTATGCAAAGTTTGTCGAAGATTCTCACTTATATTTTTTTTTCTTTTCTCCCCATTTGACCTAATCATTCTCATATTTGCGAATACTTTAGCCAGCAAATCTTCATCGTGCGCCAGTCGCCCTAGTGCTGTTTGTAATTTTTTAAAACGTGACTAAATTTGCGCAAGGAAAAAATGGAGGTTTCCATTTGAATTTTTTAAAGTTCGTACTCTATATCCGTAACCATAAGCCATGAGCTGTTGAAAATCATCATACCAATCATCAAAAATTTTGGTTCTATTGATTCAGCGAAAAAGCCGCTAGAGGCAACGTATTGTGGAAAAGTTATAGTCGGACATACTTGGTGACCTGATAATTTATATTGTCTTCGCATGGGCTACACAGATAAACAATTCTTCATCTTTGTTGTCTGCGTTTCTTTTGTTCATTTTTTTCTTTATAAGTGTCAACTACTACGGCAGGGTCGACTACAAGTAGTTTTACCTTAGTTGTACTTCAATTTACTTTTCAGGTTCATACACAAAACTCAATTATTATTCATTTACTGTATTAGATTATTCATAGATCCTTTTTTAAACAAATTATGCGATTATTTATCAGACTTTTTTTTCTTTTTTCTTTTGTATTTTTAGGAAAATTTACTAAAATAAAGGAATATTAATTACTAGACTAAAAAAATAGTCTAGTTCCATAGGAAAAATTTAATTTTAAAATACTTTTTGTTTATTTTTACAGCAGTCTTTGAGTTTCAAGAGCTGTAAAAATTTTTCTTCAATTAATTTCGTTCTTTCACACAATTTCCATTTCTTTTACGTTAGGGGAAAAAACGGAGTTGTGCAAATTTGAAGTGAAAAGTTCTCCATTTTTTAATTGTGCATAAGTTTGCACATTTCTCCATTCATATGAACAGTGGTGAATAATTTATATCCGTCGGAAAATGTTGGCACATGACGAAATCCAATTTGGGAAAGCAAGTTTGTCACTCATGAAGAAAGTAATTAAAATAACGGCTTAATTCAGTTTTTTCCTCTCTGTTTAATTACTTTTATGTGATGTAACGTGCTATATTAAAGAAATATTTTTAATGTTTTACTAAGTACATTTCTAACTGTCTGCATCAGACGAAAATCTCATTGCGCATAAAAGCACAAAGTAAAATACATTTCAAAAGGTGAAAAATTGGTAAAATAATTTTTAAATGGCAAAAAAAAAAAAAAAAAAAAAAAAATCAAAGGTTTAAAAGAATACCGTAGGGATAGGGTTATGTATTTTGTACCCGCATTATAACATAAACGTGGTTTACTGAAACGTTACTTTTCCTAATGTAAAATCACAACATTAAATCAACGCACTATAATAATAGTACACTTTAAAATAAACATATAGTCAAAATTGACTGAAATCATGTCATGCAATATTGCATATAGACTCTATTATCGTGCTTTCTTCAAATAAAAATGTGCATTCAAAAATTAACATAATTTATTTAATAAACATGATTGAAAGGCATACTGAAACACTGCAATTATATTTTCTTTGAACATATAGAGCTCGAACGGAATTTAAAACAAGACTTGGTACATTAGGCGTGCGGAAGTGCGGACTCAGCAAATAAATGGAAATGGAACATCTCTATTTCTTAAAATGTCAGGGGACATGATAGCACCCGCATCAAAACAGATTTCGCGATACATAGAGGAAATGTTTTTTTTGAAATTCTACTGGTGAAATGCAATACTGCTGTACTAAAATCTGTACGTCAGAGCCAGAAGGACGTAAGTCACATTATGATACTTTTACAGGAGAGAGGAGAAACTTTTTTCTGGGCATACAAAGGATGGGGCGCGCGCTCTTTTAATCCTGGTAAAAAATTGAAAAGCTTTTTTTTTCTTTTTAATTTTAAGAGTTATGATACATGGTTCGATGCGGAACAAGCTTCTACGTACGATGTACTAATAAACGGAAAATCCCATTGCTTGAACTTACGTATTTCTTCCTCTGAAGTACAGAAAAGTGTATGTGCCTTCTCACGGATACAATGCTTGAGAAAATCAATGTTATACAAAACAAGTGTGTGTGCTAGTTGCAGAGTTCTTTTAATTAACTGTTTGTGCGTTTCGGCAAAACGAATTAATGTATGGGGTTATAAAAGGAGAAAACGCATAAAAAACGCACTTTTTAAACATAAAATAATTTTTTTTAGCGGATATAACTAAAATTTCTGCTTGTCTCTCTCTCTCTCTCTGTGTGTGTGTGTGTGTGTCTTTAGCATTATTTCATCTGGATTGTCAACGTTAGCCAGACCAATGATGGTAACATTGGATACAGGATATCCGGAGAAAGCTATTCCGCCATGTCTCATCCATCTAAACCATAGCGTTCTGGATAAATGCATCAAAATCTATATTAATAAAATCTTCAATTAATATCAGCGTTGGTACCATATTTTGTGACATAGCTGCTTTGGTTACCGAAGAATTCAGAGCCGTCGATTCGGTCGCCGCCGATTTCGTAAGAAATTGACAGTTTTTTCGACAAATTTGGCAAGGCACCGCAGCAGGAAAAGGACGAAACCCTTCAAGGTACAACGCTGAAGGCCGCTCTCAAGCCCCCACCGCAGGCGGCTAGAAGGGGGCAAAACCAAATAACGACACCACCGAAGACGGTTTATACCAACATACCGAAGGCGGGTTGACGATCGAATTGCCATAGTCAGCGAGGTAGTCGCTGCAGGTCACGAACGGAGGATAACGAATGAACCGAACAAATGGCAGACCCCCTAGTTTTCAAATTAATCAGTGAATATCGAACGTTTTCCCACTTTTTATTGTATTGATTGCAAGAGTGGGGAATCGAAACTTATGTAACTCAAAATGTATACTGGTATATTTATGTGTTAAAAAAGGTATGTAAACAAATCAATTTTTCTTTTTGTATTCCTATTTGAAGTAAGCTTTTCACGTAAATTTCCAACTTAGGTGGAAACGAAGTTCTTGTCAGGCAAAGTTTTCATACTTTAAAAAAAACCCTTATTTGCTTTACGTAAACTACACTTATTTCAACCTTATGAAGTCAATTCGAGCATGCAATTAACCAGTAAATATTTTTAAAAATACTTTCTCTGCATTATTTTTATTTTTTCTTCTTTTTTTTTTTATTCGGAGCCACTTTGTATGTTTTTTACTGGCTTCATAACAAGTCTTTGAAGTTGAATAGTTTTTTTGACTTATAGTTTGTTATTTGTTTAAATTTTATTTACTGTTTTACATTTTTAGCTATTATCTCTCACATTGTTCTTTTTTTATCATCGAAACCATTTAATTTGAAACGAAATTCATTAGCAACATAGGACGATGTTTTTGAAAGTTAGATTTTGTCTTGATTTTTACCAAGCAACGTCACACAATATCGTGCGGATTTTCCATTTCCTATTGTTCATATTTTTTTCTCTAAAATCGTTCCCAGAAGATAATTTTTCACTAAGAGTATTCATGCAAAATGCAACTGCATGGAAAAGAGACTCGAATTAAAATTAATAAGTAAAGACTGCTGCAAGATTATTAAACTTCCATAAAAATAAAATGTTTTCTAAAGTTTGCTCTATCCCAACTGTTCTTCTTTTTATTACTTTCCAAACATTCAAGAAAGTTAATCCTTTAGGCTTTAACTGGAGTAATAAACAAACAATTTTCTTAGTTAAAATACATCAAAGATGAAAAATTTTTAGTGTTCACTTTAGCCGAAATTTTACTCTAAAAAAAGATTTAAAAACAATGATGCTATTTTTCGTGTAAACAAATCTCTACTTGTTTAGTAATCGATAATGCTTCGAAAAATCTGTTGAAAAAGAATGGGGCTTTCTGTCTAATTTGCATACAAAACGTTCAACAACAGATGTGCCGGAAAACAAATTAAGACATCTGTAACCTTAAAATGCCCATTAACACCATTAGCAAGCTTTTGTCGAAAGTTTCCTCAATTAGATGCATCATTAACATATAGCAGTGGCATTGATTACACTGATAAATAATGTCTTAACTTAAAACTTTTAATGATTTACAAAAGAACTGTGATTGTGACTGTTTTCGTTGAAATGGATTAGCATTTTATTTGTTGGATAATAAACCAAGGAAAAAAAACGGACTCGTTTAATGCAAAAAACATGAGCAATGCCCTCCCTTCCTTTGTTATTTTTTTTAAATATTTTTTACACGCGAAACTATTTCGAACAAAATGCTGGGATTAAGATCGTATGTAATAGAACACCAAAATATAGATCTATACTATCGATTTTTATAAATACGATGTTATACTGACAAGTCGCCTTAAAAAACGTTTATTATCCGTGTGACTTTAGTGCTGCTCCCTCTTTTGCTTACAACAGCAATATAAATAATTAAATACGCAAATTCAATAATTATTATGTATTATATATTATTTGTACGTGCAAATAACTACATTGTAAAAACGATTGAGAAACGTTTCTAGAAAATAATATTCATCTGATGTGTGTGTTCCCAATTTCTGCCATTAACATATCTCGCAAACACCAGGAACGTTTTCCGCTGAAATTCAGTAACCTCCCTGCAAAATCGTGAAATCTAAAGTCAGTCGTGTCTCTGAAACATCAGAGTCATCTTAAGTAGAGATAATATATTAACTTGCCATCTTCCTGGTTTATCAAGACTGTTCCAAAAACAGTATTGCAGCCATGGCCAAAGCTTAGCCAGAATTGCAAGTACGTATCACGCATCTCACTTGGTTGCAGTTCTTGCAAAGCAACGTAGTCCATATTTATTCGCTCCCTTTGGAAATTTAACCAGCATGGACGAACCGCAGCTAAACTGAAGCCGATACACCTTATAAATACTCTCTGTTAATCTTTAAACTGTGAGCTAAAAATAATTTTTGCAACAGAGAGAGGACTGCATTCGGACAACTTGTAGCAATTCAGGAATCTTTTTGACAATGATAATTGATATTTCCAGGAAATGGATAAAAACCGTTGAAATCCTGAAACGTTACATTGAAATACTCAGTAACGTTTCGGATATTTTTTACAGTGTAATTATTATAAGTAAATATTATTAGCAAAACGTATTTTTCTAAGAAACAAAACATGCATTATGGTTTAAGTTGAAGTTATGGTTAAGTTATGATCATGCCACTGTTTTCTTCAGAGGATTTGTCCTTTTTAATTAATATCTTATCCTTTATCCCTCTTAATTAATATACTAGAATCAATATCCTTTTTTTATGTTTCATTTTTCTAATGGTATCTTTCTTTTCGTCAACGCTGAGACCTGTTAGGGAAAAAAAAATTTTAACAGTTGAGGAAGAGTGTGTACATCGAAATGAAATTAAGCTTTTTTTTTCCTATCTACAATATAGCATGCACACAAATAAAGTAATTTTTTTTTGTTTTATCCGTGTCTTTTTCTCATTAAATAAATTTTTTAAGCGTACTTCTTTGTTCTTGAAAAAAAAGGTAATGTCTAACACTGCTTCATTGTACCTTGTCTGCTTAGGTGAAATAAAACACTTTTAGTTAAGTAATCAATTTTCATTGAATATGGTTTTCTTTTTTTGGTAAAAAAATCTTGATTTATAGGATACAAAAAAGATCTTGACAAAGATAAGCTAGCCAATGATCACGGCGTAGGAAAAAGGAAAGACATTCAAAATATTTTCTATGGAAAAACATGCTTGAAAAAAACTTTATGCATTGAATAATCACGAACATTTCTGGGATGAAACATTCTGAAATGAATACGGAAATGCGTTAGGAAGTTACTTAAAGCAATTACTTTGTTCATTATGAAGCATTTTTATGTAATTTTCCTATTTTTCCGACAAGAAATTTTGTATCATAATTCTGATTGCATTACCTAATCTCAATGCATTCAGTTCGAAACAATTATAATGCCTTTTCTATTAGCCAATAGCACTGTTAATATGCGTTTAGAGAACTTTCATTCAAATGTCAACCTGATATAAGCGCACAACATTTGCTTTGTTGGTTCTTTTGTTCTGTGTTTTCCCTCATGGCTCTGCTCTGTTGTATTTCTCGTCAATGGAAGCTCATATGGATTGAATTTAGTCAGACGGATATGTTGAACGACATGCCAATCGTACATGCGATTTAAGATTTCAAGAATTGTGCAAAAGATTTGTGTTACCGATACATTAAAGGTAGCTGAGAGTGAGTAAGGAATTTAATTTAATTTTGCACGCTGAACACGTTTAACTGAATACTGATTTGTAATCTTTTATTAGAATCAGCTACCTTTACAAAAACTTAATTCAAAGGAAATGTGATCATCATTTGAACTAATGCTTTCAACAAACACTGGATACGAAAACTAGAAAAAAATGGAAAAATAAAAAGTAATAACATGCTAGCTTAATGACGAGAATATATTTACACAAAAATAGAGTTGCTATATTTTTCTCTTAAAGGTTAAATTTAGAAGTCAAATTTCTCCCCCCCCCTCCCATTTCCCTCTTTACCTCCTATTTTTTCCATATATGCTGAAAGATTGAAGTCTGCAATTGTTTTTGTGAATTTTGCAGCTAGAAACTGGATTTTAAATTTCAGAAAATATAACACATAAATTTCTTTTGTCGCAAAGGTATGAATTTTGATTTTTCATTAAAAAAATTGCTTTGACGACAATGTTGCAGAATCATTTGCAAAGGCAGCAGTACGAAAAATCACATCGAAATACTTCTTTTATTTTATTGAATAATTTAGAATTATGTAAAATTATGTTTCCTATAAAAACTTAACTCTCAGCTCAAAATATATTCTATGATTCAAACTGCAGAAATATTCTAATGACGCATGTTTTTATATATAGAGAGAAAAGGATGTTGATTTGCTTGTTTGTTTTTCCTTTATATTTCAAACACTACTCAGCAGATTTTATTAAACAAATCAGTTTGTTTCTAAAATAACGGACAGGTTTAGAAATGAATTGGAAAGAAATCACACATGAATTAATTCTTTTACTCCACAAAATTAATGTTTCAATTGAGAGCAAAAATAATCCTGTTATGCATTAATGTTAGGGATAAATTTATGGAATAATAGGAAACCCAGTGTTCTTATTTTTTCTCTCCCCCCCCCCCAGTTTTCATTGAAAAACGTCTGCTGGAATCTTCTCGAGTTAATTGGAACAGGAAGCGTAAGTGTTTTTCTAACCTTTGTTTTTTTAAATCTTCTTCAAACCAAGACGCTATGAAATTATTCCTTTTCTTTTTAATTCGTTTAGTGTTTCTAGCAGTGAAAAAATAGTGCTGCCCACCAATCAATCAAATGCAACTAAAGCTTATGGAAAATATTGAGTTAAATTCTTAATTAATGTTTACTTACAGATTGCCCGATAAAGTCCGTCGTCTTCCCACTAATTTCTGAATGGAAATAGGTAAAGGCATAGAAGAATGGTATAAACATAGTAAAGATGACATCCGCTTCACAATGAAGCCGCTTAAAGAGCCATCTAGCGACATAACTAAAAGTTACCATTGTTATCTCAGAAACGGTACGAAATACGGGAAAAAATTAACTGCGGGAAAAAATTAACGGGAAAAAATTAACAGAGTTGTTCACCGTCATTAAATTTAGAACGAAAGGCCATTTTTCCCTAGATACTACTGGGTACTACATTCTTCTACAGCAGGGGTTCTCAAAGTGGACGCTGCGACACCCTGGGGTGCCGTAAAAAGAGACGAGGGGTACCGCAAAGTGTCCATTGTATCAATACATATTTAAGGTGAGTGTGCAAAATGACGTTATTTTCACCAATAAGGTCTTCCCCTCATTGATTTCGCATAGTAAAAATTTGCTAGATTGTGACTTCCTTGTCATCAGAAACATTAACTCATGAAAAAATGTTATCAAAAAGCAGTTTCTAATTACCAAAACCAGGTAACAAAAGTTATTACAGAAGAGTA
Source organism: Uloborus diversus (assembly GCF_026930045.1). Classification (NCBI taxonomy): domain Eukaryota; kingdom Metazoa; phylum Arthropoda; class Arachnida; order Araneae; family Uloboridae; genus Uloborus; species Uloborus diversus. The sequence goes on from NC_072738.1 coordinate 136,900,829, forward strand.
ATGTCAAAACTACTTGATCTTATTTTACAGTAAATTTTGTTTCTATATGCATCACTGTAGGTTACTTGTATGAAAGAAGTTATTTATTGTTCTCGCAGTCAAATTTATGTTCCTAATAGGATTGAACCGTTTTTATTTCTTAAGACTGCTGAAAAGTATAATTAAAACTAGAATTTTCAGTTGTTTAATTTTTTCTTGGTTTTTATGAGTCATCCGGTGAGCATGCAAAAGCTGGAGGCAATTCAGTCATAAATGAACGAGATACTAGTTTATGAACTTCATGGAGATCTTATGTGGTGCACTTTTACCTTTTATAATAGAGATGAACTGGGGTGTCGCGAGTCGAAAAAGTTTGAAAATCCCTGTTTTACAGAATATTTTTTTCTCTTTTTTTTGCGGAGGTAAGCTGAATTTGGAGTTAAAAAAAAGCTCTGAAGCAAAGGTATCGCTTATGCTTCACCTCTTTTGTGCGTCTGTCTCTCTGCAGTTGGTGGATTTTCAACTTAGTCCAGAAATCTAAACTTAGTTATGCAGGATGTGTCATTATTCCTCACGAGGTTTCAGGAAGTTCTATATGTTTTACAAATGTTCGATTTTTGAACATTTCGTGGAGCAGCAGAAATCAAGTGAAGACTAAAAAATGGAAAATGCAGAAAGTGCCAAATAAAAAATTTAACAAGACATCAAAAATAAGATTCTAGGCGAACTCTGGCACTTACTACGTTTTTCATTTTTTTGCATTATGGGCTTGGACCAACCAAGATAAGTAACATTCAATAACCTTCAATGGCACTTAATGCGCTCTCCCCCGCACGAACACTAACTCATGCTCCACCGGCAGACCCTAAAAACGTTATTTAAACTACTTTTAGGGGGGATAGGCACACTAATCGTTTACCACTTGGCATTTACTTCATTTTGATGGAAGAAATTTATACAGTGCTGGTAAAAAAAAATTGCATCACCCTCGCATTTTCACAACAATGAAATTATGTGAGAAGTTTTGGTCGATTGATTAACAATGAATGTATGTGAAATTCTGCAAAACTTATGAAATAAACATTTAACAGCAGGAATCCGATAATTGTTTACGTAGATCGGGGCTGTTTCTGGGCCAAGGCAAACTGCTGACCGCATGCTCATTTTTTCCATTTCTAAACCTGCGTGTGAGTTTCGAGAAAAAAAAATTACTTAACCACATGTCAATTTAAGTCAAACGCAGGATACAGGTTTTTAAATTGTTACTTACCAGTTTCGCCCTATGGCACGGAGCAGAATCATCCTGGAAAATGACGCTTGGAACTGAAATAAAGTGATTCCGGATAGTAGGAAGCAATTTCTCCTCCGAAATAATAACACACACCTGAGCGTTTACTGTTCCTTGCACAAAGCGAAGCCCACCAACTCCTTGATCAGAAATACATCCCCAAACCATCTGGGATACGGGATGCTTGACTGTGTGTTGAAGGAAGTCGGGATGATATTCCTCTCCTTTGTGGCACGGGTGATTCAATTTTTTTACCACCAATATATATATATATATATATATATATATATATATATATATATATATATATATATATATATATATATATATATATATATATATATATATATATATAGATATAGATATAGATATAGATATATATATATATATATATATATATATATATATCGTGTCACGATGTTTATTCGGGGTAAACTCCGAAACTACAGAACCGATATTTACCAAATTTCATACCTATCTGTAATTTGGTTCAACTTAAAACATAGGATGGCTTTTATAATCAAGTTGAAAGTGATAAAAGGCGGGTATTTACATACTCACTACTGCTTTTAAAAACGCATGAGTCTCATATTAATGTCAAGTTTTGCAGCTTCATGAAATCCACTAAGCTTTTTTGACAGTACTTTATTAAAGGCTGTTATTGGGTTGCATTTGAGGTACGAAATATTTACAAAAATGACGAAATAACACGAAGAGAAATTAGTAAATTATATAAGCAGCAGCGAAGCTATCTGGCATAATTTAAGTTCCCCATATATACGAATGAGACGCTTCTGTCCAGCATTTTGCAGTAAATCTCGAGAACTGCCAACGAGTATATTTTACCGAAGGTATTTTCTACGAAGAACATTTTAAGCACCAAAAACGACATTGTGTCAAAAACCTAATGCGTTTGTCCCGATTCTCAGAAATAAAATTATTTACCAATGCTCCACGCTGTTTTACATGAACTGTAAAAAACAAAAACACAATGTCACAGATTATTTCCGTGGAATTTATCCTCAGCGTTATGAAACATGTTTCACAGGTCCACAACTTCCTTTGAAAATCAAGTATCTGCGTCCAAACGTTTCTTGAATTGCCAAAAATGTCATGAATGTAGACTTCTTACTGTTGTGAAAAATGTTTTTTACTCCCAGTTTAAAGATTAACTGAGCATATTTATTTAGTGTATCGCCTCCAAGGCCCCGTATGACAGTGAATTAGCCCCTGGATTCCGTAGTTTTGCAGGAGACTCATATGCGAGTTAGACTCATAGTACTTGCTTGCAATTCTGTATTACCATTCGTCATGCTTGCAGTAATTCTTTGGGAACTTTCTTGAAAAAATATGAAGTTGTTAAACTTTTGTATTAAACTTATCTAAGTTTTCTCTGAAGGGGGGGGGGGGAGGGTCCAGAGATGGGACTGGCTTTTAGCCAGGAAGATTACTGAATTCTTCAAAAAAATTCCAGGATAATTTCAGGAAGGTTAATGAATTTTAGTGATGGATTGGCTTCAATACCTTCGTCATGGACAGTCAAGATTTACGTAACTCCCAATGGGAACAAGTGAGTCTCCAGATTCCGTAACTTTCCAAGAGTAACAAGCAAGTCAAATTCTTTGCGCGTGCTTGAAAGTCCTTCTTAACAGTGACTATGGTTGCGATAATGCTTTTGGAACTTTCTTGGTGAGTCGAAAAATGTGCCAAGCTATTTCTTTAAACAAACTTAGGTTTTCTCTGAAAGTTTCAGTGAAATGATTGTTTTAAATCGGAGAGGTTTCGGAATTCTTTAGAAATATTTCAGTATAATTTTTGGAAGGTTTCTGACTTTTAGAGGAAAACGTTCCTATTTTGTTGCAAGATATGTTACTGGCAGTAATTGGATCTATTCGCTGCCCATTATTTTTCAGAATGCTTATTAAGTATTTTTACAGTGTTGAATAAAATTTGGAAAACATGGAAGTCACGTAAACAAAGACTACAATATTCATCATTCTCGGACGTTATTAAAGCCAAGACATTGAGACCAAAATTCCTTCCAAAACAAAACAAAACTGTGCATCCAAAACAAAGTGATTTTTTTTTAACATTTGTTTTCGGTAAACCTTCTCGAACAGACAGGAATATTTGCAGACCGTTAAATTGTCGAGTGTTTTTATACATATCATAATTGCATTTCGCGAATTGTAAATATTGGTCGCACACAATTCTTGGGAGAGGACACTTTCTAATGCAAGTTTGACATAACGAGAAACAGTATTAGTCAACTGCTTAAAATAATTTTGACGACGTAATATCCAACACAATCATCATTTCTGTGTGGACATTATATAACTTTTACGTTTGAAGACGTATTTCATAAAGTTTAGCAAACACACAAATGTGCAAATCCAGATTTTACACCAGAGATGTATATGAAGCTTTAGTTTTGGCTGAAGTTTTTTTTTAGTTCAATTTCAAATTTGTCGCTTAGTCATTATGGTATTCTGTCACTTGGACGTTGGGCCACCGACTTAGTAATTATAGTTTTGCAACGAGAAAAAACAGTGCAATGACGCTGTCTTAGCTACAATTATTACGAATAATGAGCCATCACTAACAACTGCACTGTAAAAAAATTCAGAAACATTACTGACTATTTCCGTGTAACCTTTCGGGATTTCAATGGTTTTTATCCACTTCCTGGAAATATCAAGTATCATTGAAAAAAAGTTTCCTGAATTGCTACAAGTTGCACGAATGCAGACTTCTCTCTGTTGGAAAAAATAATTTTAGCTCCCAGTTTAAAAATTAACTGAGAGTATTTAGAAGGTGTATCGGCTTCAGTTCGTTTACGGCTCGTCCATGCTGATTAAACTCCCAAAGGGAGCGAATAAGTATGGACTTCCAAGCTTTGCCAGAATTTCACGCGAGATGCTTGATACTTACTTTCAATTCTAGCTTAGCTTTGGCCATGCTTGCAGTACTGCTTTTGGCACTGTCTTGATAAATCAGGAAGGTGCCAAGCTGAAATATTATCCCTACCAGAGATAAGTTTGAACTTCCAGAGACACAAAGGCTTTAAACGGAAAGATTTCTGGATTTTTCAGGAAAGTTACTGAATTTTAGCGGGAAATTTTCCTGTTTTTTGCGAGATATGTAACTGGCAGAAAGTGGGCACATCAGCTGCCTATTATTTTCCAGAAACGTTTCTGAATCGTGTAAAAAATCATAATCAGATTGTGCTGACCGTTGATGCTGAACAAGGCTATACAGTTATCGATGAAAACAGAGCAGTAAACGTTCCAACTGAATTTTTAAACTCTCTGGATAAACCAGGAATGCTACTACACGATTTGTGGTTGAAAATTTGTCGACCAATTATTCCTTTCCGCAATTTAAACCCACCTAGATTATGCAACGGTTCACGTTTATTGATCAAAAGTCAACAATTTTGACGGGAAAGTTTTAAGGAGACATATTCGTGTTAACACGTAATCCATTAATAGCGTCATAATGTTCAAACACATTTTGAGGGCTTCAATTCTCGATTCGTTTAGCTTTTGCAAAGACCATAAATAGATCTCAAGACCAAACAATGTCTACTTTCGGTTTGGACTTGAAAAATACATGTTTCTCTCATGGGCAAACTATCTATCGCCTACTCTTGAGTGGGAAAGTTATCATACCTATTCGTGTTAGCAAAAGACAGGTTAAGCAAAAATAGTGTGCACAACTTAGTGCTTAGATAATTTTCAGTTTTCAAATAATAGAAACAATAGATCGAAGTCAAAGTTATCTACCTCATTGCTAAAATCCAATTTGTATCTGTTTTTAATTTAGTTAGTGTATTTTGTAAATAAGTTATTGATTATAAAGAATAGAGAAAGCTGAGATGAATAATATGTAGTGTAGAATTTAAAAGTGTTATGTTGGTTTACGCTTAGTTTCTACATTCCGATATTTTACCATTAGTTTGGATCTTGACTATCCCTTTCAAGTGTTTTTTTTTTTGGCCGAAGTCATACCTTCAAAATGTGCTAAGCGTAAGTGTGCTTTTACCATAGAAAATTTACTTAGTACTTACTATATTTAATCAGTACTTAAGTCAAACACGCCCATTATCAATTTCATATGTTTTAAGATCAGTAACACTATTTTAATCTTTATTAAAAATATTAATTTGATTCTATCGAAACAATGAGTAAAAGATTATTTTAATCCAACGACTTCGCCACAGCAACGCGTGACTGGGTCAGATAGTATATATATATATATATATATATATATATATATATATATATATATATATATATATATATATATATATATATATATATATATATATATATATATATATATATATATATATATATATATATATATATATATATATAAACCAAACCAAAATTCCAAATATTAAACAAATTATATAAAAATAATGACGATAAAAAGGAAGATTGCAAATAGCTATTAAATAGGAAAAGATAAAGTATGAATCCAGAGCTCATCAGCCATGGATGATTCATTAAATATGGTCAAAAGACCAAAATTTTTTTAACTATGAACTAAAAGAGAATGTTTAAGCTCCTGGGCAAATGCACCACATGCTAAACTATAAACAATAAACAAGAACTCAAACCTAAAACTAAAAGCAGGGGGTTTCGCCTCGACTAATTAGGAAAACAAGTTCCGATAATTAGCCATCCACGGCTTTTTAGTTTTGCCGCGTTGCGCATCTATGGGCGTTTGTTGTGGTCGTTTTAATATTTTATATTTATTATATATATTAGCACTTAATGCGTTTTTTCAATGTCAGTTTTTAAATCGTAAGTCTAATTCTTATTTAAATCGTTGTAACATAACATGATCAATGGTAGTAAAAGCAAGACCTCTTAAATGAGGGCATTTTGGTTCGAGATTTGCACGACTGAAAACATAAGTATCTATACAGAAACAACAGCAATAGATGTATTGGTTGTAAAATATTTGATTATTTTATTGTCTAAATAAAGAAGATATACTTCATTCATATTTAAAACTAAGTTAGGTAGAAAATGGGTTCCATTACAGGAAACAAACTACTGATAAACTGCTATTAAATTTGAAATAAAAAATGTTCCTTCTAAATTTACTTAACTTATCATCAATTTTTTACGGCATTGCAACCAGAGACTATAATAACGTATTTCTAAATGCTTGAAACAATGTTGGATCCGACATTGTAAAAAAATTCCGACACTTTACTGCTTATTTTCGTGTAGCGTTTCGGGATGTCAATGGTTTTTATCCCCCACTTCCTGGAAAAATCAAGTTTATCTGTCAAAAAGAGTCCTGAATTGCTACATGCACTGTAAAAACGATTCAGAAACGTTTCTGGAAAATAATAGGCAGCTGAAGTGCCCACTTTCTGCCAGTTACTATCTCGCAAAAAACAGGAAAATTTTCCGCTAAAATTCAGTAACTTTCCTGAAAAATACAGAAATCTTTCCGTTTAAAGCTTTTGTGTCACTCTGAGTTCAAACTTATCTCTAGTAGGGATAATATTTCAGCTTGGCACCTTCCTGATTTATCACGACAGTGCCAAAAGCAGTACTGCAAGCATGGTCAACGCTAAGCTAGAATTGAAAGTAAGTATCAAGCATCTCGCTTGCAATTCTGGCAAAGTTAGGAAGTCCATACTTATTCGCGCCCTTTGGGAGTTTAATCAGCATGGACGAGCCGTAAACGAACTGAAGCCGATACACCTTATTAATACTCTCAGTTAATTTTTAAACTGGGAGCTAAAATTATTTTTTCCAACAGAGAGAAGTCTGCATTCGTGCAACTTGTATCAATTCAGGAAACTTTTTTTCAATGATACTTGATATTTCCAGGAAGTGGATAAAAACCATTGAAATCCCGAAAGGTTACACGGAAATAGTCAGTAATGTTTCTGAATTTTTTTACAGTGTAACTTATCATCAATTTTTTACGGCATTGCGACTAGAGACTATAATAACGTATTTCTAAACGCTTGAAACAATGTTGGATCCGACATTGTAAGAAAATTCCGACACTTTACTGCTTATTTTCGTGTAACGTTTCGGACTTTCAATGGATCTTATCCCCCACTTCCTGGAAAAATCAAGTTTATCTGTCAAAAAGTGTCTTGAATTGCTACATTCTGCACAAACGCAGACTTCTCACTGTTGTGAAAAATATGTTTATCTCCTAGTTTAAAGATTAACTGAGCGTATTTATAAAGTGTATCGGCTTCAGTTCGACTACGGCCCGTCCAGACTGTTTTAGCTACCAAAGGGAGTAAATTAGTTCATGGACTGCGTAGCTTTGCACGAATTGGAGGAACGTACAATTCTTCATACTTTCTCGCAATTCTGTCTTAGTTTTGGCAATGTTTCTACTGATTTGGGAACATTCTTGATAAATCAGGAAGGTGCCAAGCTATAATATTATACCTACCTAAGTTTACTCTGAAGTTCCAGAGGCATGATTGGCTTTAAACGGGAAGATTTCTGAATTTTTCAAAGGGGCTTCCAGGAGAATTACAGGAAGGTTACTGGATTTTAGCAAAAAACATTCCTGGCTTTTTAAGGTATGTTACTAGCAGAAATTTGGCTCATCAGCTGTCCATTATTTTCAAGGAACGTTTCTGAATCGTTACTGAACAATTTTTACGTGCGGCCGATTTTAATGAAATTTTTGGCACAAAATTAGTTTGTAGCATGGGAGTTTGCACCTTAATGAGATTTTTGGAAAGTTCGATTTTGATCATTTTCTATTCCAATTTTAAGAACATTTAAAAGAAAAATCATCATAACATGGACGAGTAAATTACCATAACATGGAAGCGCAAATTACCACAGCAAAAGACCTTTTAATTTTTCTACTACGGGCAAAGCAGTGCGGGTACCACTAGTAAGTAATAAAGCGGAAATAAAGAAAAAAAACTTATTTCGAATTTCGATTTTATCAAACAAGCTTTCATTTTTAACCTTTATTTTCAAAAAATACCATTATTATTTTTTTTTTTTTTCATTTTGAGAATAACTGAAATAAAACGTAGTGGAAAATTTAAAAAAAGAGAAGGATATCGTAATTTATCGTTTTACTTTTTTTTAATTATGTGTGTGAAAGCTTAAAATTTATTAATATAATGCCATTTTCGTTGTTAACTAAATTAAACATAGTCATACTAAAAGCATGACCACTTTTTTATTAGCCTTTCAGCAAGTGCATTAAACAATTTTGAAAGTCAATTAGCACATTCCCTTTCACGAAAGAAAAAAAAAGCCACCCAGAGGATATTTCCTCCAACAAAGCAAGAAATATTTCCCCCCAAAAAAAGCAAGGAGAAATCGATAAGTGTATTCTGTGCCGATTCAGCATTTGTTTTACGAACGGACCGCTAAAGCTTCAGATATATTCACAGCATGTCGCCCACTCGCTGCCTTGTCTTTTACTCCAGTGATAAATCTGCCAGAAATTCTTGAACTATTTTCCACATTCTAAGTGGTTTTAAATAGATGCTTGCCGTTAGTATGCTGGAGTGACGGCAAAAGGATTCAGCTGTGTTTTGTGCGCTCGATAGTTTATTTTAACGTGCTTATATAATTTAAATATTTTCGATTCGATTATTTATATGTAGTAATGTCTATTAACTTTATAATATTTGGGGAATATTTCTTTTCTCACGTTTTAAAATATATATGCATACATTATATCAATGGTAAAGTTTTCGGGCATCATTTTAATCTAAGAAAAATTATTTACAGTTAAAAACGTTTGAAAACAAATATTAGTTTTGATTGCATGTATCGGAACCTTTATTAATTACTTTAACCAGCAGCTGGTTAATTAAAAACCAGCAGTTGTTGAATTTTTTTTCAATACGTAATATATATATATATATATTAAATTCGTAAATTATTTTTCCTATTAATTTTATTATATTTTCTTGCTTTTCAAATGGGCCAATCCAAAAACGTGATATTTGTTTCAAAAAAGGTTTATTTTATTTGTTGCTTAAATTGAAACGTAAAAATATTTCATCTTGAAATTCATACCGTAAATAATATTATTGTTTAAGTGTCTTTTACATTAAAAGAAACTTATAAAAAATAACTTTTAAATTTTAAAAAGGAAAAAGAAAGTGGAAAAATATTTTTTTTTTAAATTAATTCCAAATACGTGCTTTCAGTACGCTATTAATACTTTAAACTGTGTGATTTTTACAGTTAATTGTTTTTCTGATAATTGGTGCGTTTACGCACCATTAAATTTGAATAACGATTTATAAAAATTTTTATGACATTATTTTTATTTTTATTTTATCTATATTATTTACAACATTAACCCATTATAAGAACGTGTGATTAATCTCAAGTGGATTAATTATACAATTTCAAAAAGTCGAATTTGACAGTCGACATTTCAAGGTAAAAAACAAGCATATTTTGAAATTTTCTCTAAAGAAAGTGCTTGCTCCAAATGAATTACTATTATTTTATAGATGCCTTCAAAACCTTTTAAAATAGCATAAAAATTAAATTTGTAAAAAATATACGAAACAGCGTTATTCAAAAATTCTCTACTGAAATGGTGCGTATACGCACCTTTGGCCGAAAATGGGTTAACTGATTATTGCTCTATTCAAAACTTCAAAAACTTATAACACACTGTCCCGAGTGAATATTCCAAAACCAAGAATCAAGAACAAATATTATGTTTAAAACATGCAAACGATAAATTCAAAATTTTGAAAATTAACTTCTGTTTTGTTATTGCACCGTTTTCTATTTTATTCATTCGAACTCTAGAGCTCGAATGCGCTACCTTGCGATGATTAACAATACAACCGAAAAAAGTAAAACATTCCATTCCACGTGTTTTCTTTGGGGTAAATTACAGGTTTCAGACAGTTTGAGGTTGTGAAGTAATTTCAGAAGAGCAGAAACGAAAACTTCCCACAAACATGATGAAAAATTAATGTCATTCACTAAGGGTCAAATGCAAGTTATAAGTTACGGCATTTATTTGTTTTACCTTTTTCATCCCCCATTAGACTGGCTGCAGCGCGCCCTATAATTTATTGGAGTAGAATTTTTTTTTTAATAATAGTATTACTTGTTGAGGACAGACGATATTTTTCGCAATGAAAAATATATTTTAATCGGTAAGATTAAAACACACCAAGTGTACTTACATTAAAAAAGCTACTTTTTTTACAAATTTGAAGAAAGTCATTCGCAGAACTCAATAATGCAAACCGAATTCTTAAACAATATATTTATTCTGGCTTCTATTTAGCTTACACTTGGGAAAGGTGTCACGTTGTAAATGGTCCTACTATACGTGTTGATATTGCTGGTCCATTTAGCAATGTCTTCAAAATGATGGAAAATGCTGAGAACGTATTCCAATGCCAATAAAACCGATGTCATTATGCTCGAACGAAAGAGAAATGACTTACGACGCTGTCGAGTTCTATCGATTTGGATCTATCGATTATGCATCTCGTATCATACTGAGTTCTATATTCATGGTTGTCAAATTTGCTGTATGTTTTTCCCACGGGGATAAGAATAGGAAAATCGTTAGAAAGCTTTTAAGGATTGAAGTGCATTTTTTTTATAGTTATGTCTTACGTTTTAACTTCAAGAGATCTGCCAAAGAATAAAAAAAAAAATATATTTCAAGAGAAAAGGAAAAAAATATTTGTCAAAAAATGTAACATATTTGAGTTTTTGTTTCAGAGTTATGCCTAATATTTTGAAGATTAAAAGAGATAGTGCTTTTTTTCAATTTTTACTCTTCTTAAGAATAATTAAACTTAAAAACACAATTTTGTACCAAATTGTAACTATATAGTGCATTTGATATAGGGTCAGTTGGAGCAACGGGAGATAGAATTTCAACACCAACAATGCTCAATCATAGGCATATAGGTTGCATGCGATCCTTTAAATGCTTCAAACGTAACTTAACATCATTTAATAAGAAAAAATATGCAAAAATTAAATTATGCGCTAGCATTAGGTAAAATACAAACAAAAGTGTAATCTACATCAAAATCAAGACTTGCAAAAATGATAGGAAGAATGAATAACTTTGTTGTTTTCATTCAGTCAGAGTAGGGTTGACCGGGCATGTTAATGCGGATTTTTTTCAATGGATTTTCTAATTATTATGTTTTAACTTAGGAAATTTTAGACATGGCAATTTTATGAAGCAGTTAATGCACTGTAAAAAAATTCCAAAACGTTACTGGTTATTTCCGTGGAACATAACGGGATTTCACACGTTTTCACCTATTTCCCCGTAAAAACAAGTATCATCACAAAACACTTTCCTGAATCGCTACAAGTTGCACGCGTGCAGACTTTTCACTGCCGTGGAAAATATTTTTATCAACCAATTTAAAGATTGAATGAGCGTGTTTATTAAGTGTATCGGCCTATGGTTGCTTAAGGTCTGTCCAGGTTGACTAAGCTCTTAATGGTGAGCGAAAAAGTCAATGGATATCTACAGCTTTGCAAATCAGGAACTGCTGGAAAGAAATATGGTTGGTTCCTTCTTGCATAGCCGTGGTCACTCTGATGTTTTTGAGCCTTTTCGGTAAATCACGAAGGTTCTAATCAATAACACTAAACCTACTTAATTCTTCTAGAAGGTTCTTGAGAAATGACTGGCTTTAACAGGGGAGATTTCGCATTTATTCAGAAAGTTTCAAGGTTAATTTCAGAGAGGTTACTGACTTTTCGCGAAAAATGTTCCTGATTTTTCCAAGATATGTTACTGGAAGATATTGGGCACATCAGCTGCCTATTATTTTCCAGGAACGTTTCTGAATCGTTTTTACAGTGTGGAGTCAAATTTTGTATGTTCAAAAATTGCTCAGTTGTTGCTCAGTTTGTGCTTTTAACCGTAAAAAAAACTATTTTTGAGTCTAAGTCGGTTGCGTAAACGTCCCCCGGACACGGGGCACGTTTACGCATTGTTATTCTGACACCTATCGTGGTTCTGTTACTATTTTGGACATAATTTCTTTCATCGTTAAAATAAAGCAAATTTATTACGGACTGAATAGTGTATAAAGTAAAAGCAGAATGGGCATGAAGACAGTACTACGTGATTGTAACCTAAATGATACGAATTTGCAACTCAATTAAAGAATAAATGGTGATTTTCAAAGCTAAAGAGTCTAAAAATACTAAAAAGATTTGAAACAGTTTGGAGAGAAAAAGCTTCAGGGCACGTTTAGAAGTAAGACACAGTACGAACGTGCGTAAAGGTGCTCGACGTCAACGCGTAAACTTGCCCCGTCGCACAGTGGGGAAAAAAAGGCCAAAAAGTGCTTGTAAATGGTTTTTTCCCCTATATCAAACCAAATGAGGATTAGTAAATTTGCACTGGCCTACCTCTTAGGCAATCAAAACTGGAATATTAGCGCCCTTCGTCCACTATAAAGCTAAAGGGAGCGAGTACGAGAATTTACAAAAATTGCTTTCAAGCAGTATATATTAATTTTTTTTCCTATTAAAAGCGGGTACATTTAATTTCTCTCATGTTCAACGATGGTAATAAGACGCAGAGAATGTATAATCGAATTTTCAAACCGAAAATCAGTTTGGATCAGCACCGAAAACTTGGGAATTCAAGGTTTTTTTTTTTTTAAACACTGTACAAAAAAAATTCCCTCTTATGGCTTCTTAGAAATTAATATTAATTAGCCATAAATGTTCTGTAGAAAGACCCTGAAACGCAACTAGCTGCGTAAACCTGCAAACTTTGGATCCGAAGCCCAAACAAATCGAAAAAACTCCATAATAACATGCCTGTGTAAAGAAACAAGCGAGAGAGGCTTAAAAGCACTTTTAAGCGTTTTTCGGCGTTTTCGCCCCACTGCGCATCGGCAAGTTTGGATTTATTTTGAACATGGAAATAAAAGAATAACATTTTAGTTCATACAAGTACAATTCTCAAAAAAGGATAAAATTCTGCTAATTTTTATATATTTGTTCTTTCTTAACTAAGAATTATTTATTCACAATAAGCTTCGAAACGTTTAACACAAAACTTACTCAACTTGGTAGAAAACAGATTATTATTTCTGCATGAGAGATCGAAGCTCGACTGATGCTCAAAATCATGTGAGAATATGTGTTAGACAGCGGCATCAATCTGTCATGACTGTTGGTGCTCCAGTTATAATTCGTTTTGAAAAAAAGGCACTACGTAAACGTGCCCCAATCTACCCTACAGTATTTATTGGGGAAATGGAAACACCTAATATGCTCACCAAAAATAGCCGAGAAGGTGAAATTCATAAATTATAGTACTTTTAGTAGTAATGTTCCACATGACAACTAAAACTGGTTGAAGCCAGTTTCGTCGCATTTGAAGACTTGATGGAGACGGAAATAAAAGAGATCACTAATATTTATAAAAATAATATTTTTTACTGTCATCCTTAAACGTTGCAGGAATAGTTTTAAACAATTAAGACACAAAGTTTTATCCTTTAGAACCACAGGAAACCGGGAAAAAATGCACAAAAAGTTTGAGTAGTAATACAAGTAAATATACTAATTAAAACAAAAGAATTATATTTTCAAACTGTGTAATACTTTTGCATTAAGTAGTTAGTTAAGATTTCGTATAATGACAGGATATCACCCACACAAATATTTTTCTTACTCCCTCAAATTCCCTCATGGATTTCAATTGTATTAACAGTTTGCATTTTGTGAGATGCAGCAGTATTTTTTGAATTACTGATTTGAAATTTATAGAAAAGTAAAAACAAGTATCCAAATATTATTCGATAAACGGACAGATAAACTCAGTTTTCATTGTGTTGTAAAAAAATCATTTTTACAGCAATTTAACACTATTAGGTATTTATACGACTGAGATCAATGTTTCATAGCAATGGCAGACTACCTGTCGACGTGAGTTTCATCCATTTGAATGATTTGAATTCGCATGATAGATTAGGCAGAACTCTGTCCCATGAATTGTTGATTTAGCTTTACAAATAGAAGAGCCATAACGGAAGTGCATAATAATCAATGGTAGTGGGTTCCTGTAACTACTGAATTTCGTCATTTAACACATGTAGTACTTACTTTTTTTATAGGACATCCCTTCAAATGGTGAGAAAGTAAAAAATTGACATCGTTCGAAATTTCTTGACTTAATTATGCATAATTTATAGCAACCTGAAATGTATGGTCTATGTTCCCGGTTTTTAATCTTAAGTTGTTTAGTTTGTTTGCTTATTTACTAATTTAATCTTATTTTATTTATTAATGGTTCACCAAAACCTCCACCTAAAGAAAAGTCTGTAATTATTTTTTTATGTTCAAAGTTCTTCAAAGGATCTCACCTTCAGTTCATTTTACGATATATAGGCTCAGATCAGTTCCAAGCCATTATTTGTACCAGTTAAAATATACTTTTTAGCATGAGAATTTTATATCAACCCAAATACTTTTTAACAGTAGTAAACAGTTCATATTTTGCGTTAGAACATGTCAGCTGTGAAGAAATTTGATTTTAAAACCTCAAAAGGTTAATTAGGTGTTCTTGGAGACCACAAAAATGACTCTTTTTGTTTTCAAAGCTTGACGTAAATTTACTTGACACGCGTCCATTTCGTCTCTTTTTGCCAAAATGTGGGAAGCCAGAGGGAGGTAGTGTTCCTCTTCGATATAGATAGCGGGGTAGGAGGGAATCAAGATGTCAGTAAATGGGATCCGCTTGCACTTCTAACCGAAACATGAAGCGAATAAAAATTTCTTATGCCGGTAAGCCTTAAAAATCTCCTTAATGTACTGAGTTTACGCCACATTACGAGCCCCAAAGAAGGCATTTCTGCCCCCTCCAAGAGTACTTAACAGACCTTTTCAGCTATAAATGTAAAATGTTATGACAGCTGACATCTCCTAACCACAAACATACCAACCGTTCAATGTTACTAAATTTCGTAAACATTTTAGTATGTTTGTTCACACGAATTTTGCACCATACTTCTCACAGGTGACATCATTTTATTTGCAAAAAAAAATAAATAATAATAATAATAACTCTCTCACGTTAATATGGCGATTGATAAATTTTTACATACAATACATAAACTGCACTCAAAAAAAAAGTTTCAAAATAAGCCTCCATAGCCGATAACAAGCATAACAGGAGTTGACTGAAAGATCCATATAAAAATCAACGATCATAACTACCAGACCACAAAGTTCAATTCAAATGAAATATCACTTGAAGTGTTTTGATTGTATCTGGCATGAAGCATCTGTCTCATCAATCTCAAGTTCCCCAATTACTTCATTCGCATCATCCATCATTTTCCACGTGAATAAAACTTTTCTAGTTAGCGTAAACGACCACTATATTGTAAATCACGACACATACTGTCATATATGGTTCAGAGAATTTTCCAACATTCTGTAATATTTTCATCCATGAGTTATCTCCGAATAGTAATCAACTTACGTGTATATTCGCTGATGATTACCAATATTCCGATAACTGACTAATCGAACAATTTTGACCACAAAAACATGTAAATATTTTTTTAAGCGACTGATTTCAGAACTAAATTATCATCTCGTTTTCAAATTATGAAATTTCTATAAATTAGAAGGTACCATTGAATTTACTCAAACTATTTTTATAAGTATAGGAACATTTTAAAAAATGTCTGAGTTTCGTGGTTGAATCGTCATATTTTGCTTATTACTATCCATGCAAAAATATTTCGTCTGGTAATGGCATTTCCTAATTTCTATTTTGGGGAAATAGAAATTAGGAAATTAGGATTTGCTCGTTTTTCCATCTGTGGTTTCTCGTGGCCAAGGTAAGGGGTTGTTCTGATTTTTTAAGAGATATATAATGTTTTATTCGCGATTTTAAATGCTGATGGTTATTTTTGCATTGTTTCGAGAAAATTTCACAATGAAAATTGTTTATTGTTTCTTTGTTTTTGTAGCTGAATTATTTGTGGCAAAATTTATGTTCGAAATATTGGTCATATCATAACTTTTTTACTTTTTCACCTATCATCTTGGAATTTTGTTTAAGAGAAACTCTTCGCTACACCACTCTGTCCATTAAATAAAAAAAAATTTAAACTGTTTTATAATTCCGACTGAAGCGTTTTAGAAGCATTACTAAACGCGTGCATAAAAGTACATCCACACATTATTTTCTCACATTCAGTTGTATCCGCATTTTACCTTATGAAATATCACCCTAGGAATTAATTTTCAAAAATCGACGAAAGAAAACTAAAAAATCGAGTTAATACATTTGTTTTCGCAAAATTCATTTAAAAAAAATAAACTTAACCGATAGAAAACAACGTTGTTCGCATGCTGAGGCATTTATTTGATGCAATTATGCAGCCTACAAACGTTCGCAATGTTAAAACTCAAACTTAAACCTGCAGCATTAAGTAAAACCATAAAAGACAATTTTTATGATCTCCGTAAAATTACTCTTGCTCCGAATATCTTTAGTAAGTTTAAAAGTATCGTACACTTTATAGGCATAAATGTTATTGTGCTTTGTGCTTAAGTTGTCGGTGATTTTACGATGGTTTCTGGGAAGCATGGTGCAGAGAATATGCTTTTCGCATACATTTTGTGATTGTATTAAAATACCACTTATTTGATTTTCTGAAAATTTTATGACTAAGTGATTTTTATGCAAAATGTTTCCAAGTCAAACACGAAATAATATTTTAAACGTTAAGGCAAACTAACGTTTTGTGCTCATCGTAAATCGACGGAAATAGAAATAAAAAAATCGCATCTTTTTGATTTGGCAAATTTTATTTTTCTCGATAAAGATAGTATGAAACTCATATGCATCTCAAGTTTGTTCTTAAATATGTTTTTACGGAAACTTCTCTTTGATGTTATCCGCAAATAATGTCGCACTTTAAGGGGAGGTTAGATTCGCGAAAATGGGACAATTTGATTGGGTGTAGGGGGGTAAGAAAAAGTGTGAAAGTACGAGTTTTCTTATTAAAATATGCTTATGAAAAACAACGTGACGTGTGACAAAGGAAGGGAAGAGGTAAGGTGACGTGTGACACTTCGCTATAAAAGGGACGAGGGGATTCAAATCTATGTTGAAAAAAAAGAGTGACATCATTTACGGACAACGTAACTGCAGTCACAATAATAAAACTATGAAACTATTTACCATAAGCCTTTGAATTTGCTTCTACGTTCATAATTGGCAGATGCCAACTACTGTGAGTGAAATAAACGTGCATTTATCTAAAGTTTCATAGTTTAATACTAATTGTATTCGAAGATCAAAATAATCGTTTTTAGCATGCTGTATTCTTTGAATTTTAATTTAAAAACATGTACATTTGTGTTCCTATACAGAATAACTTAGCACCAATTGGAGTTAAGGTTTGGAGACCAAGTTTAACATTAGAATTACAGGAGGGGTCATTTTGTCCCCAAACAAAATTTTTTTTGATAACTGCTCCTCTGTATTTTCATAAATCGCTTAATCCTTCTTTGTCTTTTCCTAAATCATCGTAATATGTAAAATTGTCAAGGAACTGTTTTTTTTTTTTTTTTTTGGTGTGTGAAAATGGTTACAAGAAAATGGTGTCATTTTATCTCCTTTGAAGGAAAAAGAATTTAAAATACATTTAATGATGCTGAAACAGAGTAGAAACTCAAAAATACGTCTTGAAACATAATATTGCAAGAATGGGAACATTCATGTATTTTTTTTTTTTTTTTTTTTTTTTAACATAGAAGGGAGCATTAACTGCTAGTTTCAGAAATACGACTGTAACAGCACTGGTTGCTTTAAAGGTATCTTTTACAAAAAACTTTCTTCTCAAAGGGTCAAAATGACCCCTGCCAAAATTTTTGGTATACGAAGACTGTCATAATTCAAGTGTTAAACCTGGTGTCGTTTCTGTTCCTTTGTCTTTGTTTTATCTTAGACGCTAGTACCTTTTAATCCAAAGTGTGATATCATGTAACTTAGAAGTTTAATCTAAACTACTACATATCTTAAGCTGCTGCTTAATAAACGGTATTAATCCACTCCAAAATACTCGTAGGAATTTATTGATGCGAGGTTGAGAAAATCGATGCAATAGCACATAAAAGCGTTAGCGTTAACATAAAAGTGTTAGCGTTAACATAAAGGCGTTAACATTAACATAAAAGCGTTAGCGTTAACATAGTACTTGTTTTTTTTTTTTTTTTTTTTTTTTTTTGACTTAATACTTATAACACTTCATTACTGTTTTTTTTTTTTTTTTAATACTTGGTTTCTTTTTTCATGTTTTTTGTTCTTCTCGTCAATTATATGCGATAATCCATCCTTCTGAACCTAAACCCATCAAGCTCTTTCTATATAATATTATATAATACGGTCATATGAAATATGTACCTGATTTAATAAGAGATTTTCTTAATAGAATTCTTCCAAAAACTTCCTAAATCAATCTCAGCTTTGTTTTTCTTTGCTTCTCTGAGGAATTAAATATTTCATTAAACTCTGTAAACTTTGTTCAACAATTTTTCCGCTGAAGCTTTCATAATCCTCTCAAAAAAGGATCTCGGAAAAAGGCTCAAATAAAATACTGAAGTAAATATTGCTTGTTGATAAAGAACAATGCACTTCGCTATCGATGATCAAAAGAATTGTACGTCTTACTGTAATTTTAATGTTGCTTAGCTTTTATTTATTCATTATCTTTTTTTAACTGTATGTAGCTCAAATAGATTTGTTTGAGTTGTTTAATAGATTAAAGAATGGAACACATTCATCCATTACCATCTTTTTTTAAAAAGTTTTAAAGCAAACACGTAGTTAGCAAAAAATTATTTATAAACCTTTAGATTTTTAAAAATTTACAATCAGTTGTCTCACATCGAACATTTTTCAAAAAGGTTGAAGCTCTTGGATAAACAATTAAAATTCCCCACAGCAGAACATTAAGAGAAAAAAAAGTAATTAAATATATTTTCATCGAAAAGAGTTAGCAAATAAGTACCCAAAGAAGAAGAAGAAAAAACACAACTGTAGCAAATCCATCATCTTAGTTGTAGTAACTATCCTTTCCAATAAAATAGAACAGATTGCATCTGATGTATTATCTGAGGCTATGACGTCTATTAGTATCATATTCAGAAATCTGCTCCTGACATGTCACTGTGATTTATTGATCCCTAAAAACAAAGCTCAAATGCTCTGAGTTGATTGTTGTACTCGAATAAAGGTGATTAAGTATTTGTATGAATTGAAAATGTTTTTTTGTTTGTTTGTTATGAACAGGAATAATTATAATGGTTTCATTTATGCAAATAATGTCTTAAATCCGGTTGTTCAAGGAAACTTTGAGCCACATGTCCTCTATTTTAAAGTGCCCAATGCGTAGTTTTATTGTTTTCTTGAAAGGAAGCTTTTTATGATAGGGCTTTGAAATTCTAATCCTTAACCTTTTTTTGTGAGCGAAGTGACGTTGTTCTTTAATTGCTGCCAAAAGCAAGTAAAAATAACAGTAATAATGAAGTTAGTTTTTGTTAATAAATTATGAAATTAATTTCAAGGTTGAACTTAAGCAATGTAGCACTTTACAGATGACTTGAATCAAAGAAATCTTGAAAAAAAAAATGTACACATCTAAATTAATAAACTTTTAATTTTCGGAAAATCGAAACTAATTTTATGTAGTTATAATTAAAAAATGATAATTGCAAAACACTAATTCATTTATAACGCTTTATCCATATCATGCTTAAAAAAATGCTTTAAATTTTGGAGGAGCATAAGTAATTGCCTTTAAAAGAACTTTAAGAAAAAAAAAATGTAGAAAGAATACTTTTTTCCAGTAGCAGTCAGAAAAACCTTAACTATACTTTTTTTCTTTGGCGTAATTTTTTCAATCTTGACATGGGAAATAACAGGTTTTATGAGAAAAACATTGAAAGAAAAATATTTCTTTCTTGTTTTTGTACTTAAGGCTTTGGTTGGAAACTGTAATATTGATTTCAAGCTCGTCTTTGTAGTCTGTGAAAATGAATTTTTTTTTTTCAGGTTTTAAATTATACAAACACTACGGTTAGAAAAAGGGAAGATGTTTTTTTGTTGTCAGAATCATACATTTTTCCGTGGTTTGTAGCCAAGTGCTTTTACAACATTACTCTAGTTACTGTTTTGCGTCTCTATTAGTTCTTCAAGGAGCATAAAACACATGAGCCTCAGTTCAAAATTTATTTTAAGAAATATCAAATATGACAAAAAAGGGAAAAAAACTATCATTTTTTATTTTATTAAGACATTAGAATCTTAATATAGGCAAACAAAAATACTTTTTAGTAAAAAACAATACTGTAATTTATATTGAAAAAGCTGAAAATAAAACCTATTATCATTCATACTGCCACGCTTATATTTCTGACCAAGAGTATTTTTAGTAGAAGATAAGTAATAAAATTAGTTGCATAAATATTTCTAGTTTTAATAGCACATTACAGTACAACCTTGTTTATCTGGACTAAGTGGGACCAAAGGCATTCTGGTTAATCAAAAGTCTGGATAATCCGGGTAAAATAGGGATAAAAATGCAATTCATTAAAAAAGCAGGCCCATTACAGCAGTCGTTCATAAAAAAAATTTGGTAATAAGATTACATACACTAAAAAAATGCCGGAACGATACTGATTATTTTCATGTAACGTTTCAGGATTTCAATCGTTTTTATCCACTTCTTGGAAATATGAATTATCTAGGGCTCGACCGATGGCATTTTTTGGCCGATGGGCCGATGCCGATTGTTGCCGATTGTTCAAAGATGGCCGATGGCCGATTGGTTTCCTCCAAATGGCTGATTGCCGATGGCCGATGGTCGATGCCTTTGGCCGATGGCAAAAAAAAAAAAAAAAAAAACAGAAATAAATTGATAAGATTGTCAGGGATTTAAAGGATCATTGATTCATTTCACTTTACTTCCTTTCTACGAATAAGGAATTGTAATCACAAAAAAAAATCAGATTTCGACCTAAATTTCTATTTTACGATCACCCAATTTATACTTCAAAAGTTTTTTCAGCACATCTGTACATTCATATGTCCCTAAAAACATATAGATAACCGAAATATAAATTTTGAACGCCTCCTCAGTTAATTATCGAATATTCTCTTGTGATGCCCTCATGCGCGTAAACTTACGTCACTCAAAAACGTTATGAAATAGTAAGTTGAAAACTCGTACGTACGTAGTATGATCTAAAAGTTCGAGGACAAGTTGTATAAAACCTTACCCTGAATAGTTCACATTACCGAAGCACATCTATCTACAAAATAGTCACCTTGAACGACTATGCACTTCTGCCAACGTTCGTATAGCTTTTAGAAGCACTCCTGGAAGACATTTTTCGCAACCTCCTGTAAGGCCTCTTGCGCTGCTGCTTTAACTTTATCGTGGGGAAGAAGGCGACTTTCATGTTGAGGATGCTCGGTTCGATTAGTCAATACTCTGATATGACAAACAAATAAAATAACGCTTCGTCGGACTTAGCTCCGTGTGACTTTTACCTGTTCCCAGCAAAAAAACATTTGCATGGACGCCGCTTTCTTCCGTCAGGAGAAGATAAAGCTGCATCATAGAAGGTAGCGAAAAATGGCTTCCAGGAGTGTTTCCAAAAGTTATATGAACACTGGCAGAATTACATAGTCCCTCAAGGTGACCTTTTGAAGGTGGATGTGCTTCGGTAATGTGAATTATTCTGGGTAAGGTTTTATACAGCTTGTCCCCGAACTTTTGGATCGTACTACGTACAATCTGTATAGGGGGTAGTTATGCTTCTCCTTTTTTGACTGCTGTATGATGAAAGAGAAAGAACAACACCAAAAAAAAAAAAATATATATATATATAATAATAATAATAAATAAAGAAATAAAGAAAGAAAAAAAAAGGGAAGAAAAACAAAGAGACTGTTTAATAACAAATTGATTAGTTTTTTTTTTTTTATTGAACATATGACTAAGATTTCAGTAATATTGTAATAATGTATGGATTTCGGTATATTAAACATAGTTAAAAAACATTACATTATGTTGTTTAATCATTCAAAAAAATAAGAATAAAACTATGAAACCGTCAACAAATTACGCAATTAAAGTGGAAAGATGGACATAGACATTTTTTAGTCATCAAATTAAACAAAAAGGTAACAGATAAATTACAATATTAAATCAAAATAGGAATATTTTTATACTTATTTGAATTTTATGAATAGAAAAGTTGGCATTTTTCATAAAAGCTATAACAGTGACATAAATTTTGCTGAAAAAAGAAATAGCCATGCAAAGAGCGAGGTTCTTAAAACGCAGCTACAATAAACAAACTCAATATTTACACCAAGTCAATAATTAAATACATATACCATTTGATCTAATGTTTGCACACATAATATTGAACAATTTGATTGTTGAATCTTTTATGAAGCTTTACAAACAAATTAAAATTAAAATTTTCAATTTAACAATAATCTTATGAAATTTAAAAAATTGCATAATAGAAAATCCTTGAAACTTTTCTATAAGAAACGAAAATAACTTATGATGCAAAAAAGATGGCGTTTACGAAATATAGGTGAAACAAGTATAAGAAATATCAAAATGACATTTCTTGACCAAAATAAATAATCGCTAAATATTTAAGAAATGCTTGAAACGACGAGGTAGGGTTAGGGGGGTCACACTCTGATTTTGGAGTAAATCACACTTCGGTCAAAACCTCGGCCTCATTTTTTTAGTACAGAACCGCTACCACCAACGCCTCGGAAGAGTTTCTGAATCTACTTCAGCACTTCCGAAAAAAAAAATCAAAAGTCCCTTTGATTTCCGAATTATATCACCATTCAAAACGTCTTTAATCAGTTTCTTACATTAATGCCCTAAATTCTTTCTAAACCATAGATAAAGTTTGAAAAAAAAAAAAAATCTCCAATTTTATGAATATTGTTAGTTTTAAACAACTCAGAAGTACAACTAGAGTTTAATTTCAGAAATTGAGGGAGTGGGAGGAGGGGCACGCAATTGTTCTCGAAAATTCAAAAAATAGTCGTAAAAATAGAATTTAAAATAATCATAAACATTGAAGAAAAAACCCTTTCAAAACTTGCACCCGAGTTTGTTTTGACGTGCAGTGGCGGATTTAAAATATAGCAAATGTTGCAATTGCGCGAGAGGTCCCATAACCATAGGGGAACGTAGGAGTTACAAAAATACCTATGATAAATATTTTGCAACTTCTGTGATAGAGAAATAGGGCCCCAAAATGTATTTCGACGGGCACCAAACTGGTAACTCCGCCGAAGAGAAACAGAAAAGACTGCATTGATGTGATTCATATTACAAATATCAAAAAATTAAAAATTACCGTCGGTTCAACGGAAATCTAATAAAGTGACAAAAAAACCGGTTTCGCCATCTCATATTTGTTTCCATAGTCTCCACAATTCGGCAATATATCACCAAATGATCGTAAGTCTGCTACGCTATATTGGTTTTTCATTGAAATAAGTAATTAATAGCCACAAAAAGTGAGTAAACAGGATTTTTCAGAACACCCGATCGAAAACAAAAAGGGGAAGTGCACAATTGGAACGTACGCAGACCCACATACGAAATTTTAACCTTCTACAGATTATCCTTTTTGAGTTATGACTTATGAGAGATACATATGTACATCCTGCTGCAATAAACAACGCAATAATAAACTTGTTTGGTACCTAAATGCAGTATTAAAAACCCTTCCAGGGGTGACTAAAATAAAAATTCATACTAAAATGTAAGCAATTAATTTTATATAAAAACAATAACTCCCTTTACTTTGTATTAAAAAAGTAAAACAGCAAAGGTCCTTTTTTTTTTCAAAAACATCGGCCAATTCCATCGGCTTTTCGATGTTTTTTAAGGCCGATGGGCCGATGTTTCCCGCAAGTTAGCATCGGCCGCCGATGCCGATGCCGATGCCGATGGCTAAATTGTTGAGCTATCGGCGCCGATGCATCGGTCGAGTTCTAGAATTATCATTGTCAAAACGTTTCCTAGATTGCTACAAGTTCTCCGAATGCACTTCTCTCTGTTACAAAAATTATTTTTAGCTCGCAGTTTAAAGATTAAGAGAGAGTATTTATAAGGTTATCGGCTTCAGTTCAGCTGCGGCTCGTCCGTGCTGATCAAACTCCCAAAGGGAGCTAATAAGTACACTGTAAAAGCAATTCAGAAACGTTCCTGGAAAATTATGGGCAGCTGATGTGCCCAATTTCTGCCAGTAACATGTCTTGCAAAAACCAGGAACGTTTTCCGCTAAAATTCACTAATTTTCCTGAAATTCTGCTGGAAGCCTCCTGAAAAAATCATATAATGTCCCGTTAAAAGCCAGTCGTCTCTCTGGAAAATTAGAGTGAACTTAGGAAGGTATAATATAATAGTAAAACATTTTCCTGATTTATCAAGGAAATTCCAAGAGCATTAATGAAAACATGGCCAACGCTAAGCCAGAAACTCTGGTAAGTACCGAGAATATTCCTCGCCTGCAATACTTGCAAAGCAACGTAGTCCATACTTATTCGCTACCTTCGAGAGCTTATTTTGCTTGGACGGGACTTAATTAAGCTGAGGCCGATACGCTTTATAAATACAATCAGTTAATCTTTAAACTGGGAGATAAAAATATTTTTCACAACAGTGAAAAGTCTGCATTTGTGTAACTTGTAGCAATTTAGGAAACTTTTTGACAATGATACTTGATATTTCCAGGAAGTGGATAAAAACCATTAAAATCCCGAAACCTAAAACGAAAATACCGAGTAACGTTTTGGAATTTTTTTACAGTGTATGGACTACGTAGTTTTGCAAGAATTGCAACCGAGATGCGTGATACGTACTTACAATTCTGACTTAGCTTTGGCCATGGCTGCAATAGTGTTTTTGGAACAGTCTTGATAAACCAGGAAGGTGCCAGGATGTTATATTATTTCTACTTAAGATGACTCTGATGTTCCAGTGACACGACTGATTTTAAACGAGAAGATTTCAGTATTTTTCAGGAAGGTTACTAAATTTCAGCGGAACACGTTCCTGGTGTTTGCGAGACATGTTAATGGCAGAAATTGGGCACATCAGCTGCCTATTGATTTCCAGGAACATTTCTGAATCGTTTTTACAGTGTAGAATAAACTAGCAATTTTTCCTATAATTTCTCGAGAAGAATTCGTCCATTGTCTTCTAGTTCAAACACGTGCTTCGTTTGGTTACTTGCGTGCGTCGTTTGCTTGAACTTGTAGTTTTTCTTCTGAGAGGAACACCTTCTAATTTTGTGCTTTTGTTTTTTATGAGCTTAATCTCATTCCAGATAAGAATTGCTTATGAATGTGGATATTTATAACCAAGTTCAAACTTCCAGAAAGAATTCGTGGCAGTTGTACAGTCATAGAAAAAAAAAACGAAACACTCGATCGTATTCAAAGACTATTGACACTAGAGACACGTGTAAGGTGTCATTGTTTCAGAAATAAAAAGTTCTACATAATTATGGTAAAAAATTGTTGTTAAGGGGTCGTCTTCATATTAAAACGAGCATCAACTTCAAATTTTTCAATGAGAACCCCCTTTTTTTATCACATATTTGTGATCAGCATTCTTTTTTAACTTTGTATACAAAGTTTTGTTTAATTCGATCCAACCGTTACTTCAGAATCAAGTTTTGAAAAATTCCTCTCGTAATGTTAAAACGTATTTTGATATTTTTACTAATAACACAAAAACTATATTAGGCACGGCAAAGATTGTTTTTTTATATCAAAATATGAACCGACCCAATAATAAAAACATAATTTACAACACCTAAAATGAAATTTTAGTTTTTTTATGAATTATTTTAATATTTTTTGAAAAAAATATGATCTGAACCCACATTAAATTTTAACAGAAAAACAATCTGGAAGAGCTTTTATGTGGGAACCCAAAATTTGAGCTCCAAATATTCAGTAGTTTTTGCGCTATGCACAAAAATTCATTTTTTCCTACTTTAGGGGACCGTATACTTTTTTAAAACTGAAATTATGAAAGTTGGTTTTTTCGTAAAAAAAGAAAAAAATTGTTCAACAAAATAAGCAAACCAATTATAACGTGGATTTTCTACATTAGAGTTCGTCTATGAATTTTTTTAAATGCATAAATTTATTCGCTGTCTCTGCAGAAGAACAACACAATATTGCAACCGTCAGTTTTTTGTGGATATCGTTCAGACGTCAATGTGTAAATAATGCGAAACACTACTTCATTGTCTAATAAAAGAATATTTTATAGAACTTTTTAAATTAAAAGCTACACTTAAAATACTTCTGTTTTTTTTTTTTTTTTTTTTTTTTTTTTTTTTTGCGTTTAGCCATTGCCTTTTGTAAAACAATAACTCAGAAAATAAATAAATAAACATGCACAACTTTTTCACAGAAACATACAACAAAACCTCATTGTCTTGCTAGTCATGTTGCAATAGACAGTGTAGAATTAATTGCTCTTTCCGGTGATAATTTACTAAAAGGAAAAATTATTGCCTTGCCTAAATCGGGAAAAAGTACTAAAAGTACTCGAAAAATAGCCGACAGTGTGCAGTTTCGCCTTTAAAAGTATCCAGATGGGTCAAAAAGTAATATTTGCTCTTAGATAAGTTTACTGGTTTTCAGGAATTATTATTATTATTATTATTATTATTATTATTATTTGTATAGTGTTTGAATAATTTTCAATGTGTTAAGATGTAGGAAAGGAAATGTCGGTCGCAGTAGTGGGCCGCACGTTTTGAGCCCGAATTCTGCACGCAAAGTAATTGTTGTGGCTAATTGTGAACTTTTTTTTTTTTTTTGACTTCGTCAAAGATTTAACAAAACATTAATTTGGGTGTTAGATTAAGTTGAGTTTTTGTCCATTCTTAATTATAATTTAAATACTATTTTTCTATTTACTTTCTCAGTCATTGTCGGTGCATTTCACATTAAAATCATTCCCGCAAGACAAAGATAAAATTTCAAATAATTTTCTTCTTTTTTGAATAACATGGAAAAATATCGACAAAGAAAGAAAGTTATAATAAATTATTGTTATCAATTATAGATGCCTATCTTATTATATGCATGTTTTTCAGAATCCAATATCTGAATATTCGGCTCCAACGTTATGCCACTGGAACTATTTTTACTTTCTGATCTTACTCTTTAAGCAAACAAGGGGCTCCACGGACTGAATGCGTCTTAACTGCGATGCAATTACGGTTTGGTAATCCCATTCGATGGTTGCTGTGGGTCCTAATAATGAGCCCAACAACCCTGAACTAGGTTTAACCGAACAATGAAGCAGGTGTCATGTCATTGAAGCGAAGAGAGCCTAAAAACTGGTGGATGAAGAAAATTTATCTGACCAGTGAGATGCCGTAAACATACAGCAGATAAATTTACTTTACCTACCAGTTTATTCAAAATCTCAGCTTCAATAAGACGACTTCTGCATCCCACACGATTAGTTCCGATTCCAGTCTGAGAAATCTATCATGAGGACAAAATTGCAGGCTCTGGATAGATCAACCCGCCTCACAGTGGGGCGAAAATGCCAAAAAGCGCTTAAAAGTGTTTTTAAACCTCTGTCGCTTATTTGTTTACTCAGGCATGTTATAATGGATTTTTCTCGATTTGTTTGGGTCCAAAGTTCGCAGGTTTACGCAGCTAATTCCTTTTCAGGGTATTTCTACAGACCATTGGTGACTAATTAATATTAATTTCTAAGAGGACATAAGAGGACATTTTTTTATAGAGCGTTTTAACGAAAAATATAACTTTGAAATCCCCAGTTTTCGGTTTTGATCAAAACCAACTATCTGTTTGAATATTCGATTATTCTTTATTTTTGTTCTTTTACTATCGTCGGACACGAGAGAAATTAAATATACCCGCCATTAATAAGAAAAAAAAATACAGATTTCTAAAAAGCAATTTGTTTAAATCCCCTTCATTCATGGTTCTTCACCTTCTAAAGGCTATCTTTAGCTTTGTAGTGGACGAAGGGCTCTAAAATTCTAGTTCTGATTGCCTAAGATATAGGCCTGTGCACATATATTAATCCGCAATTGGTTGAATATAGAAAAAAAATTACCCTTTTAAGCGGTTTTTGTCGTTTTCGTCCCACTGTGTGCCAGTCGGGTATGCTGCGTATAGTATTGCTATAGGTGATCCATCCTGATACCAGAGAAAATATTAGTTTGCAGGTATATAGATCGCGAAACAAAATCAAATAATGCGAGGTTTTGTTAGCAATCTTACAAAATCGGAGAAATGACAGGAAGTCAGATTTCGGTTCACCTTGGTTTGAGCTAAAATTACTTTTGTCTTTTTTTAATTACGGGTTGGACCATCTCGAATCTCGTTGCTAGAAACAGCATTGGGAAATTACTTTCCTAAATTGCTTTAATGAGCCATTACATGTTTAACTAAAACCGCCGATTGTGTTATGCTTTTTAAATAATACCACGCATTATGATCTTTCGCATCAAATTTGGATTTAAAACAAATTCTGTTTTTTTTTATTACAAAAAAGCCGCTAGAACAATTACTGTGTTTGTCCACTGTGTTAATTCAAATAACCAAATTTTTCCCAAATAAAGTTCGAGTATTATTATATTCTCCTGTTTCTGTTTTATTTTTAGATTGATACTTCTTTCATTTAATGTATTTAGAGCAAATTTTCACGGAATAAATTGACCTTGCTTCGCTCGAGTCTCCAATCTATTTAATGCTGCGTCTTCCCACGTAGTGCGGTATATTTTTTATATTTTTGTGTGCGATGACCCTAACTTCTGCCGATGTTCTGCAAAATTAGAAACGCGCAATTCCATTTTACATCAAAAGACTTTCTATTCATTCCAAAATAAACCTGCAACATAGACGCAATACATTTATCAAACATATTCACATCATCTTTCTAGGTATAAGGTTGGATATTTACATTTCTATGAGACTAATTTGCTTAATATAAGCAATCCAATAGGTTCATATTAGAAAAGGCAAAAAGTTCCATTACTTTTAATTTTTCATTATTCGATTTACTAAACAACGATCTATACGATGGACGAGCCAAACCCCATACATCTTTCTTGGGTTAATCCAGATAAACAAAAATCAATAAATATTTTAACTTTTTTTTAAAAAAAAAAAAAAAAAAAAACGACCTTAAATCGCTTTTTGCCGCAACATAATCGGCTAAAAAGTATCGAAGAGAACTTCAAAAAATCATGAATTGAGCTGAATAATCTCGATTTTTTCTTTGTTTACATTCCATTTAAGCCGTGACCTTGAAAGAAGCGTTTTCAATGTGGAGACGGTCCCTAAAACGTTTTTTGTTAATAACTCCTGTTCTACTGCACGGAATACAGTGAAATTTCGTATACTGGCTGTATTCTGTGGTCTAAACATAATTATGTAGCAAAAATTAGGGGTTCCCATTTGAAAATCAAGAGTTGGTGCTCATTTTGCTTTGTATATGGTCCCTTATCAAAATTTTACCTATGTAGTTTTAAAGAAGACTTTAAACCAAGTCGGATGACACCTTTCTTTCGTTTCTAGCATGTATAATGGCCGAATAATTAAAAGTGTTTCGTTTTTTTTTTCTATGACTGTACCTAAATTGAGAAAAAATATCTGAGAGCTTGGTTTACAGCATTCCTTCTAGTTCAAGCAGCGACGAATTATTTGGATTTTTTTCAGCGTCTTGTTTACTCTGTTTCATACAGAGAGAGAGAGATGTCTAGTTGCATACAGAGAGAAAAATCCAAATAGATTAACTGTGAACTCCGACAAACTGTCCCGACATCTTAAGTCCCGATTCAGATAGTGGAGGGAATGGGGAAAATGATAAAAGCTCTCCATTAACGGGACGGTGCACTGTAAAAAAAATCCGAAACGTTACTGGTTATTTACGCGCAACGTCTCGGGATTTCACACGTTTTCACCTATTTTCCCGTAAAAACAAGTATTATCACAAAAAAGTTTCCTGAATCGCTACAAGTTGCACTCGTGCAGACGTTTCACTGTTGTAGAAAATATTTTTAGCAACCAGTTTAAAAATTGAATGAGCGTGTTTATTAAGTGTATCGGCCCAAGGTTGCTTACGGCCTGTCCAGTTTTACTAAGCTCCCAAGGAGGGCGAAAATGTCAATGGAGAGCTCCAGACGTTGCAAGGCAGGAATTGCAGGCAAGAGGTATGCTTGGTTCCCTCTTGCATAGCTTTGGCCGTGGGCGCTCTGGTTTTTATGGAACCCTCTTGGTAAATTAGAAAGATTCTAATCAATTACACAAAACCTACGTAATTTTTCTAAAAGGTTTTAGCTATATGACTGGCTTTAACAGGGCAGATATCGCACATCTTCATAAAGTTTCAAGGTTAATTTCGGAAAGGTTACTGACTTTTAGCGGAAAGCGTTCCTGATTTATCCAAGCTATGTTACTGGAAGAAATTAGGCACATCAGCTGCCCATTATTTTCCAGAAACGATTCTGAATCGTTTTTACACTGTGAAGATGAAATACTGAAGCCGGCAAGACTTCGATAGGAAAAGATTGAGGAACAGATGGTATTCTACGGTTTTTTAGAGAAAAATACAGACACGTTTCTAATATCATGCATCAAAAAAACGGTCTGTAGTATTGGGCATTTCAAAATAGCTACCAGCAATGCAGCGAATCTGAAAGTTGCTCTGTAAAAATGATTCAGGAAGGTTCCTGTAAAATAATGAGCATGTAATATGCCTAATTTCTGCCAGTAACATATCTTGCAAAAAACAGGAATGTTTTCCTCTAAATGTGGTTATCTTCTGTACTTGGTCTGTTTTTCATATTTTTCCTGTATTTTATTTGTTTTTTATGAGATATATTTTTTATTTTTCCTTTTTTCATAAAAATAATAAATACGATGAATAACTTTTACAAGGAATTACTCATCCTTTAGCACTTTTGTCACACTGTAAAAAAATTCAGAAACATTACTGACTATTTCCGTGTCACCTTTCGGGATTTCAATGGTTTTTATCCCCTTCCTGGAAATATCAAGTATCATTCACAAAAAGTTTCCTGAATTGCTACAAGTTGCACAAATGCAGACTTCTCTCAGTTGTAAAAAAATATTTTCGCTCCCAGTTTAAAGATTAATTGAGAGTATTTATAAGGTGTATCGGCTTCAGTTCGTTTACGGCTCGTCCATGCTGTTTAAACTCCCAAAGGGAGCGAATAAGTATGGACTTCGTAGCTTTGCCAGACTTGCAAGTGAGATGCCTGATACTTACTTGCAGTTCTAGCTTAGCTTAGCTTTGGCCATGCTTGTAGTACTGCTTTTGGCACTGTCGTGATAAATCGGAAAGGTGCCAGGCTGTAATATTATCCCTACCTGAAATGACTTTTAACTTCCAGTTACACGAAGGCTTTAAACGGGAAGATTTCTATATTTTTCAGGAAGGTTACTGAGTTTTAACGGAAAACTTTTCTGATTTTTGCGAGATATGTTACTGGCAGAAAGTGGGCACATCAGCTGCCTATTATTTTCCAGGAACGTTTCTGAATCGTTTTTACAGTGCAATATTGCAAGTTTTAAAAAAGTCTGCTTGAACTCTAAATATAAATATATTTTACCAAAATTTTACAAAAATTGCATATAGTGGTTTGAAATAAGAGGGCGAGAACAAAAAAAGGCAAAGTTTTTTTCACCCAGAGAATTCTGAAGCACGCTAATATATATATATATATATATATATATATATATATATATATATATATATATATATATATATATATATATATATATATATATAACAGCCACATGACAAAAATACAGCCTAGTGCTATTGACCTTAAGAGCCTTGTGAACCATTAAAGGAAGAAAGAAGTAATAGGAAGCAGCGTGCTTCAGAATGAAATTAATGGTTATAGAGTTCATCCAAACTGAAATCGGTTCTTAAAGCAACCTTCTGAAAATAAATTGCCTCCTATTTATGTTATATATTGCTGATATTTCAATAACCCTTAAGCTGAAGATGATGTTCTGCGCGACAGGTGTCGTATTTTCCATCAAAATGTCTCTCCTGAGCTCATGAAAAGTCAGAAGTCATTTTCTTTCAAAAGGAGGAGAAATTTGAAACCTATTTCGTATAAGATTTCTAGTTTATATATGGATTTTCATATTTTACAATGCACGAGATTTTTTTCTTTATTTATATTTATTTTGCCATTCTTTTCAACTATAACTATTCAGCTTTTTCATTGATTCATTTACAAACTATGTTTTTCTCGACAATGGGAACAATCGTTACCTACATCCCCCCTACACAATTTTGTAAAAACTGTCTGTAAAAAGTCATAAACAACCCATTAAAGCCCTGCTTAGCCAAGAATTTTGAAAATGTACCAACTAGTTTATGTTATGATAATTTTCTCTAAGTTATTTGTTTTAAGTTGTTGAATGTCAAATTATACTGTTAGTTTGATGATGATTCATAAAAGCAGTATGTAAATATTTTAATATATGTTTTAAATATTTATGAAAATAATTCTTCTTGCTTTGAGCGGTCGGCAATAATCCTAGTAATTCCTCTTTCCTCTTAGCTATCCTCCTAGTTTTGAGGGAAATAGAAAGTGTATGGGCATGTTCGAAAAGAGCAACCAGTTACACCGGTCAGTGAGTTTGATGACATCAGTCGTTAATGCGGTGAGTATTCAGATGATGTTTACATTAACCAGTAGCTCTATTAGAACAAGCGTGGTTAACCACCGGATATCTGCAGTTAAGCAGTTGGTATGTATGAACAAATTCTACAAAATTTAAAACGTTTGTTAATTTTGAGGTATATTAACCCAGGAAAAAAGGTGTATAAATGTGAATTTAGCATTAAATTATTTTACAGATTAAGGGTACATCAACCAGCATCAGAAATATTGTTTTCAAATAGATAATCCATCCCCTTGAAATAATCTCTACTAAACGAACAGCGTCGTATTTCAGCATTATTGTAAATTCCATGAGGTTTTAAGCAATCTATTTTGTATATATCAAGAAAATTCTCAACAGTGTCCTCGTATCTTCAAAACATTTAAAACTACTTTTCAGGTTAAAAATTAATTCGTGCTTCTATTTTCGTGTTTTACATCCATGACTAAAACATACTGTAAATTTGACAACCGTGAAACTAGAACTTTGCCTTGTATGGAATTCATAATCGATAGAAACGTATCGATTGAACTAGTCAGTAAGGCATCATAAGTCATTTCTCCCTTTGATGCGGAATAATGATATTGGTGTTGCAGGAATCGAATATCATTTTTGGTATTTTTGATCAATATGAAAGGCGTTCCAAAATTCATCATCAGGTATTCAGATCGTTTTTCAAAGGAATCGCAAAACGGAAATTCAATAAAAATGAAATATACATGATATGAAATGCAAAAAGGAAGGAAAAGTATCAAAACGAAATTAATTAAAAAAAAAAGAGTTTTTAAATCATTGAATAATTGTTACATTGTTAGAATAAAGGGAGTCCGGGATACATTTTGAAATAAAAATTATTAAACAATTTAGGTTTTTGATTTTTTTTTTGCACTGATTCACTATTTATTTAATAAACAAAATCATAACATAAATATACATTTTTTTAAAATATTTAAATTTAAGTATTTTTTTTTAAATGGAGTTGTTTTAAATCGCTAAATCTCTGAATTAGTCTTGGTCAATTTTCATTTGTTTTTTTTTTCAAAATATTGTTCACGAATATCTAAGCTTTATTTTTTTTCGGAAATTTAAAGAATATTAATTCAATAAAAATGAAAAATATTTAAAATTTAAAAACATTCAAGGATATTTTTAATTATATATTTTTTTTGCAGTAATGTTTTTTTTTTTAATTCGCCGTATAAAAGTTAAAGCAAACTGTTTAAAAAGATATTCTCCAAATTTCATTTCTTTTTCTTCATTAGTTCTTGACTAATAAGAGTTTGAATGCAAAAAAATCGGAAAACATTGCATTAGGTAGAAAAACGCGTTGAAGTTTTAAAGTTAAATTAATGTTAGTTAAATGTATGCAACAAACATTATCATATCTTTCGATCTAATTAAGATAGAAACAAGATTCAAACATCGTTTTAAGCAGAAAATACGAAGAAGTATTTAAACTGATTAAAAAAAAAAAAAAAAAAAATGCGAAGTTTAATGATTTTTGGTCTTCGGACCCCGTTAAAACTGAATGTCTCATATTGCTCAAAAGCCCTCTTCAAGTCTCATAATATTTTTTACAAAAAACTCGCATTTTTTTTTAAATGAATGTTATTGGAAAGAAGTACTCCTTTAAGTTTCCACTACAATATTTCATTGTACTACCTAAAAAAAGAATAAAAAACGTTTGAAAACTCAAAATATTCTGCATTTAGTGTTCTAAAAACATTATTAACTTTAACTATTGCCTAAACTAGTTCACAAAATGCTCTAAGATTCAATTTCAACAAACGATAATTTAGAAAATATGACAATAAAATAGTTGGTTTTTTTCCTCCTTTTCGAAAATATTTTTCATGCATAAAGGATACGAAGAAAAACCTATTTATAAAAACTATTTTCGCTTAAATCTAGTCATTATTTAGTAAAAAATTAATGAAACTGTGCGCCAATGGTGTAGTCAAAAAAAAAAAAAAAATAACTCGGTGCATTACGTCAATAATGATAATCGGTATCATGCTACATACTATATATTATCAAGTACATCAAGTCATAGCTCATTGACAAAAAAAAGATATGAAACGAAAGAAGAAAACATAGAAGATTGTTTTTAAAAAAAGAAAAAAATAGTTCTTCTTTTTCAGTACCGGAGATCACGTGATAGAGTAAGTCCGGCAATCTCGCCCCACCTAAGCAGAAACTCTATTTAAAAAAAAATATAACGACGAAAAATAAAAAATAATGCCTCCGGTCTCTTTTAATATAGGTCCAGATGCTGTGAAAAAATTTTCATGACCAAAAACTACAAATTAAATTTTTTTTTGCGAAAAAACAAAATTGCAACCTTAGGGCATATAACCTTGACAGTCAGACAATTCGCCCCACTACATCAGGTTAAATGCCCCACTTGAGGTAACATTAACAAACTTGTTATAAGAAGCAAAAAAGTATTAACTGTTAACATAATTAATTCAAATCAATAGGAATTATAATACGACCTACGCAATAATTGCTAATTTACGAAAAAACAAAATTCTTAAAGCATTTTATAAATGCGTAATAATGTTTGTATGACATAATAAATTTAGAAATTTAGAAAAAGATAGCTACTGTGATTTTTAAAGTATATTTTGACACTTTCAAAATCATCTTACGCATGTATAGATTTTTTTCAATTTACTATACATTTGATGTAAATGCGATTCATGCAAAACCTTATTCATTAAGCTGCAAAAAGTAACATAATACACTTTTGTTAAAATAAAAACTTAAAGACAACTTCTTGGAAATAAATTTAAATAATACACTTTTAGAGATTATATCTATTACAAGTAGCATCGTTACAAATTAAAATGAAAATAATGCTAAGTTTTTTGTTCTTTAAAAGTTTTTAAACTGTGTGTACAGAAATACACCGAAGTATACTATCCCGAATCACACCAACTCGGAATTACGAGGTCATTTAATTTTTATCACATGGCAGAGACAGAATGACTTCCACAAATGTTTTAACGGTTTTATTGTGCTTTAATACACAAATAATACCAATTTAAAAATGTCGTCGATTAGCTACCAGTAATATTTATTAACCAGAAAATAAAAACTTAATATATCATTCAAACACTAATATATCATTCGTGTGGACCTCGAACATCGATAGCTATCAGTTTTTCGTAATTGTCTCTTATATTTTTATTCACCTTTCATAAAAGCTGGAAGTATAGTCTCATTCTCATGTAGACACATAATGCCTTGCACTAATAAACTGTATTCGTTTTGTTGGAGCAACGTTTAACACTAGAAAGACGGAGGGGCCTGTGTGGCCCCTCGCATAGTTTGTTGATCAATAACTCGGATAATGTCTAACGGAACGTAATGTAACTTCCTGACTTTTCATTATATGACACTATTTGAATGCTTGTTTAATCATTTTATCATACGCCTCATAGTACTGTAAATATTGATCCTTATACCTAGAAAGACGGGAGGGGCCACAGTGGCCCCTAAGCTTTTTTACAATTAATTTTTTTTCCTTTCTCCTAATTGTTCTTTCATAAAAAAAGGCCATTCTCTCTAGTTTAACCTGTAACTTCCGCTTTATACAGCCAATTGGATATCCAAATGCTATAAACAGTACTGACTGCTTACCAGCCTAATGGTAGCCATTGCTCTTAAAAAGAAAAACTGATTCAAGCTTTTGGCCAGTATATAGAGAAACACTGCAAATAATTGCATACTAAGTTTTACTAAGTTTATTTAGTCATGAAAGAAGGTGCATTGGGCATGTGGACACACTCAGGAAGAATTTTTAAAATAATTCACCCCAAAAATGGGTAGGGGCCACACTGGCCCCTTCAGTCTTTCTAGGTATACAGAAAATGTCAGTCGTTCTAGTGTTAATCTGTTCTCGTGATGTTTTTCAACGCGCAATAATGCTGAACATTAGCTTCACCCGCAGAGGGCCAATATATAAGGTTCGCCGACATTTTGGTTCCAAATGTATCGAGAGACAAATTAGTTTTTCTACAAAAAGCCTCGTTGCAGAAAACAGGTGCACAAGTTTTGGATGTGCTGCCCGATTGATGGTTGATTATTTTATTTCGTAAATGAAGAAGATTTAATTAATATACATTTAAAACAAAAAAGGTGTAAAATATTTACCTTAAGTGACACTTTACTCAACTTATCATCAATTGTTTTACGACATAGCAACCAGCGAATAGTATATCGTATTTGTAAATAATAGAAACAAGGTTGGATCCAAAGCCGCCTTGGAACCAAAACGTCAGATAGTGAGCCTATTCATTTGAAGGCGTTCTACACTCGCCTATCCTTAATGGCACGTTATTAGCATGTGTTTATTAAACTATAACGATAGTAAATGAACGGAAAATACTGTCTGCAACTTACGTAAATTAAAATTGCACGCTGCTTTCTCGGATACAGGCATCACTTTTAGGGAGGAAATTCATCGTTAAGAATGACCCCTCCCCCCTCTCCCATAAACCAGCTTACGGTTTTAAGTGCAAAAATTTTCTAAAATTACTTGTATGCCAATAAAAAGCATTAAATAGGCCAGAAGTATGTCAGCTGATAGAGCATAAAGGTAAGTAATCAATTTTATCCACAATGAGAAGAATTCGAATTTTAAATATTCACTTTAAAAAAATGGATTACTGAAGCTGTTGGTATTTTATTATGTGTTATAGTACAATGTGGACGGATAATATTGTCGATGGTTTAGGGGGGGGGGGTCATGTCTCCATGACCCTCCCCTTGTATCCGCCCCCGACAGGGGTTTTGACCCACAGGTCTTTTGATACCGATAATTTGAAGCAAAGTTTTGGCAATTAAATAATCCTAATGTTGTGCTTCATTGAACAGAGAAAAAATGTAACATCAGAAAAGAATTCTCCAATCCAGAAAAATTTTCGTCGTAAATTTCAGTTTTTCAAACATTTTGTAAGCTTTTTTTTCTAAATCTTGTGACTTAACATACCCAAATATATATATATATATATATATATATATATATATATATATATATATATATATATATATATATATATATATATATATATATATATATATATACGAATACGATCCTATTGTTTTCTGGAAAAAAATAAATGAAGATAATTCTCGGATTTGAATCAACACAAATAAATAATATTCAATGTGGGGCATATTACCTTTTTGTCAAGGTTAATTGCCCCCACAGCCTCTTGTTTTAATAGCAAGCCATTTTTGCTGCAATAAATGATAAGGGACTTCGTTATGATGTTGTCTTACTGTATAATCAAGTAAT
The DNA here is from genome assembly GCF_026930045.1 of Uloborus diversus. Lineage (NCBI taxonomy): Eukaryota > Metazoa > Arthropoda > Arachnida > Araneae > Uloboridae > Uloborus > Uloborus diversus. Next base: position 136,939,201 of record NC_072738.1, read on the forward strand.
TTAACAGAATATTAAAATGCTAGTTACTTTAACCAAAGTTATTAAAACTACGAACTCAGATTAAAGGTTAAAAACTGTCTAATTTATTTTTCACTTTGCTATAACTCTGTAATTACTCCTAAATATTCACAAAAAATGGTTGTATTGCATGCAAAAAACTTTTTTATAACACTCTTAAAATTTTTTGACACGGGTGGATTCTATTTCCGAAATCGTGCAATACAGTTGTAGGGGCGACTTATCTGATGATGCATGGTACCCCCGACTTACTCTGTGAGTTATTCGAAAACAGTTTTAGACTTTTATCATTTTTTGTAATTTTTTCTACTGAGAACATTTAATTCTTGGGTTAATAAAATTAATTGAAAACATGTTTGTTTACATACAGTTTGCACCCAAAATTTTGACATTAATATATATAAATTAATTAAAACTATATACTCTAAGTAAGATCCGCCAGTATTGTACTACCAAAATGTCTTTTAAGACAATTCTAAAGCTTCATTTCTATCAAAATAAACTACGAAAATTAAAAAGGTATTATTTATGACGTAGAGTAATTTTTAAAAATAAATTTTCTTTTTCAGTGCAAGACCTTACAATTGCCCCACACAACAGTAGAATATCTAAAAATGTACTTAAATGGAATAAAGAATTATTTCAACAGCTCATTGTAAATCACTTCAACTGATACTTTCTTTAAATCATTTCCGTACTTGGTTCAGACACTTTCATCTATCTGAAAGAATTCTTGCTTCAACACGTTTACTTTTTCAAAGCGGGCTTTAGTTTTTCTGAAGATAGACTAGGATTATTGCAGTGGAACTGTCAAAATATTTGACGCTCACGTGACAGTTACTTTGAAACATCGAAATAGAAAGGCCTCATGCATTTAGAATAAGAAGAGAATATGATTGATTGCTAAACGTTTTTTGTTTGAATCAAAAGCACAATGCAAGTTTTAAAAAAAAACTTGTTGAAACTAAAAGCAAATTAAATATTTAGAATAAATTCGTCCAAAAACTTCCTAAAACTGACAATTTAAGAATCTTTTAAAGTACTTACAATGGTCATTTGATGGATGTGCTAGAATCCGTACGCTGAGAAAAAAAACGAGCTGATGTGTGCATCACATGACTTCCTTTTACTCCAATTTTAATGTTATTTTCCCATTATTGGCAATTTTAATGTAATTCAATAGATTACTCTCTAAATATCACCACCAGTGAACAAACTGAAACCAGATTTTAAAAAAAAATGCAAAATGTGTCGCTAAGTTGGCGACAAACTTGGCGACCAAAGGACTGGCTATATATCGCCAAGTGTCTGCCAAATTATAACACCACTTGCGTACACATCGAAATTAACAATGATTTCCCCCCAAAAAGGGGCAAATGACCCCCTGAAAAACACCCGAAAGCAACTAAAAATGGAGGTGCACAACTAGACCCCACTAGGAGTCTACGTACCAAATTTCAACTTTCTAGGACATACCGTTCTTGAGTTATGCGACATATATACGCACGTACGCACATACTTACACTGTAAAAACGATTTAGAAACGTTCCTGGAAAATAATAGGCAGATGATGCGCCTAATTTCTGTCAGTAACATATCTCTCAGAAACCAGGAACGTTTTCCGATAAAATTCAGAAACCTTCCTAAAAAAATTCAGAAATCCTCCCATTTAAAGCCAGTCGTATCTTCGGAACTTTAGAGTAATCAGCTTGGCACCTTCCTGATTAATCAAGACAGTTGCAAAAGCAGCATTGCAATTATGGCCAAAGTTAAGCCAGAATTGCAATTGCTAAGCATCTCGCTTGATTGCAATTCTTGCAAAGCTACGTTGTCCATACTTATTTGCTCCCTTTGGGAGTTTAATCAGTATGGACGAGCCGTAGCCAAACAAAAGCCAATACAGCTTATAAATACTCTTAGTTAATCTTTAAACTGGGAGCTAAAAATATTTTACGACAGAGAGAAGTCTGCATTTGGAACACTTGTAGCAATTCAGGAAACTTTTTGACAATGATACTTGATATTCCCAGGAAGTGGATAAAAACCATTAAAATCCCGAAACGTTACACGGAAACACTCAGGAACGTTTCGGAATTTTTTTACAGTGTACATACATACATACGTACATACGGACGTCACGAGAAAAGTCGTTATAATTAACTCGGTGAATGTCCAAATGGATATTTCGAAAGTTTATACGTTCTTAGGCACTCAACCGCGATTGATCGGGTTGAAAAAAAAAAAACTCAACATTAATTCGGGGGTGAGCAAAATGGAAATTAAGGCCGAATTTGAGTGATTTTTTTTTTTTTTTTTGCGAATATAATACTTCCTTTTTTGTAAAAGGAAGTAATAAAAAGGGCACCGTATTGGAGTACTTATCTTTTTTTTTTTTTTTTTTGCTATTGTAAAAGCACTTATTTTCGCGAGTCGTAATTTTTGAGGAAATAAAGATTTCGGTGATTACACGGGTTGAAAATATTGCGAGTTTCCCTGGACAGAACCGACAGTTGAGGAAAAAATATTTCACGAGGCTAATTTTTTTCGAAATTAGACGGGGCTGGAAGAAATTAAAGCCTCGCGAAAATAAGTGCTTTTACAGTATTTGTCATTACAGTAGAACCTCTTTAATTCAGAATAATACGGAATGCAGGTCATCCGAATTTATGAAAGGCTTATCTGAACAAAACCTATAAATTGATTCAAGGTACGCAAACAAACTACTGTACTCTGGAAAATTGTATATTGAATTCACGAGAATGAAATATAATACAGCATAAGAGAAAAAAGCATAGTATGTACCAATATTTTTCTACAGGTCTACAAAAACTAATTTGCTTTTCATTCTAGCAGTGCACTCTAAAAACAATTTCAAAAAAGACGAGAAAGTATTCAAATTTGAACGTATGGCTCCGACCATATGATATTCAAATTTGAAACCTTCAAATACTTAAATCAACATGTGCTCATTTTTGATGTTTTTCTTGCTCGCTTTAAAAATGTAACAATTTCAAAATTGAGTATTTAAAAGCTACTAGTGATTGCGCTATTTGAGAACATGGGTAGTCATATTTGAAACAAAAGGTTTCAAGAAAATTTGAAAGCATGAATGCACTCATTTTTAAAAACTTCATTTTTCTCAGCGGTACATATAAACAGCTGTCTGGATTAGGCAACGTCCGGTAACTAGGTCCGGATTAATTAGAGTTTACTGCATTTGTTCTTTGAAAATTGTTTTTAAACAACCAATAGTAACACATATTTAAAATACATACTTCACTGAGAAAAATGAAGCTTTCAAAAATGAGTATATTCATGCTTTTAAATTTTCTTGAACCTTTTATTTAAAATATGAGTACCCATGTTTTCAAATAGTGTGGTGAATTCTTTCATACTCAAAAATGAGTACATAATACTCAGCTTTGAAATTATTACTCATTCAAAAATGAGCACAAATACCTCAAAAATGAGCACACATGTTGATTTGAGCATTTGATGAGTATTTGAATGTTTCAAATTTGAGTACCACGTAGTCGGAGCCATTTTGACTCGCGATATGTTCAAATTTGAGTACTTTTTCGTCATTTTTGAAATTGTTGTTTTTAGAGTATTCTTAAGACTAGTTTTAATGACATATTTTTTAATTATCTATATTCAAAAGGATTCAGATTTTAAATGAAAGAGCACCCCCTCCCTTTCCCTTCGTGCGCAAACACACGCGATTAACAACGCACGACGACATTAATAATCGGCTGTTTTCTTAAAAAAAAAAAAGGAAAAGAAAAACTATTTCGTTCCAAAGGAGAAAAAACCGCTTCAACACTTAAAGTGAGGTTTTTAGGCAACTAAATAAATGAGGTTAGAATGGTGTATTATGTGTTGCTTTTGATAATATTAATACAACAGTAACAAAAATATATATTATTTAAAAGCGAGAACTGTGTTAGAGTCATAGGAAAGAACTGCAGATGACATTTCGCGATTTATTGTGTCCTGCTTTTGATCAGCGTCTATACAAATAGATTTACACAGTTTCTTTTACAATTAACTATTTTTAAATGTTTTATTCTTCAAGTTAAGAATGAAATTTGATGATTCATTGGTGATGATAAATATGTATTTATGACAATGATACATGATGTATGCAACATTTTAAAATGTAGGCTTTTATTTCGGAGCATGTAATAATGCACGTTGAACGCTTAAAATAAAAGATACGTTTATTTTCTAATATTCTTAATTTTAAACTTTTCAAAAAGTTTTGTGAAGATAGTTTCTATGATATCAACACAGTTTTCTCAATAAAGAAAAAAAGGTTTCGCTTAAAATAAAATATTTAAAACATATTATTAAAGACCTTCTAATAAGTATTCATATTCAGATACTAAAGTTGAAAAAGCAAATGGATATAAATTTAGTATTGTGAGATTGCGTATTAAGCCTAATTTTTCAATCTGAAATAGCCCTACGTCTCAAATTGAAAGGTCAAAAACAACCATATTACGTTGGTATTAATTTTCATTTGGAATTCGCATGTAATAATAACCTTAATATGTAAACCATGCCACAATATGTATAGTTATTTTGTTTCTTATTTTTAATTCAGTTAGCATTTTTATAAAAAGTCCATTATGCCGACTAAATAAAATGTTGACTAAGATAAAGATTTTAGTTTTTTAAAGAGATATTACTTATGGATGATTTAGCAATAACAGTTTGATAAAGGTAAGACTAAGTATGAGGATACAGTTTTAGTTCTAAATTCTTTTAGCGTTTAAAAGTCAATTATGAAATTTCTGCTACAATTTGTTAAATTGATTCTGCAGCATCTGCAGATGTGACAAGCAATAAAAAAAATCTGTTTAGTTGATCGAAATCAAGTTAAGTTGCTGTCCCAAAAGAGAGAGAGAGGGAGAGACTGATATTAGCTACGGCGATTCAAAACATTTTCTGTGCTAGAAACCCCTTGTATCCAAGGTATAATATTTATTTATTCAAAAATAATTTAAGTTAACATTATTTCAATTTTTTTTGAATTTTAATTACTTTTTATGCTTTTGAGTAATCCCGATTGCTTATTGCTCTCATTTGACTGTTTTTTTTTTTGGTGTCCTATCATTTTATTTTCTCACCAGCACCCTCTGATGCATCAACGTCGACCGGCTCCTCACAATGCTGCTCCTATAGCGAAAGTCGTCTCCAGGTTGCATCCATGTCCTACGCACACGCGCATACATACACAACTACACACGCATACATACACAACTACACACGCATACATACACAACTACACACGCATACATACACAACTGCACACGTACACATACACACACACGCATACATACAGAAGTACACACTTACACACGCACATATACACACACACAAACACATACACACATACACAAACACATACACACACGCATACATACAGACACCTACACATACACACACAAATACACACAACTACCCACACATTCATGCCTGCACACAGACACAAACATATATGCCTACACACACATACTCATACCTCCCCCCACACACACATCCACACTCAACTACATACACACTTATGCCAGCACATAGACACAAACACGCATGTCTACACACACATACACATAGTCCCTACACACAAACACACATACCCCCCACACACAAACACACACGCCTATATACACACACTCGTGATTGCGAAAAACATAATTTGAATTCAAGATGTCAAAATTCAAATTAATTTTTTTCTTTTTTCTTTCTTTTTTTTTATCTTTCTTTTTCTCTGCAAAAATCTCAAACTCTATCCTTTTATGTAATGTGAGAGCTCAAAATCAAGGGAGATCACCCCTTCACATAAATCCCTTTCATATCTTGCGAAATTTCAGTCTTCGAGTACATTTTGAAACTTGTCTTTAAAACCATTACCACCTACTTCCCGCCAAAAAGTTTAAAAAAAAATGCTCTTGAAGTAACTACTTTACAATAAAAGTCAACGCAAGATAATTTACTTAAAACGTAATGGTTCCACAAGCTGCAATGTTTATTTTATTTCATGTGCACTTTAAAACACGGAGAGAGAGAGATTTGATTATGATACATTCAAAAAATGCTTTAGCTCTTCCTGCAAAACAAATATTTCCTTAAAACAAATTTTGCTTCCCTTGCGAATGATACGTCACTTCGTGTTTCAACTTCATTTGTTATAGTTAAAAATAAACTGTTAGTTACCTTAATGTTTGCCTAAAGTTTTTTTTTCTTAACTACGTCGTAATTATTCCTTAGTGTCACTCTTCTAACGTGTTACTTAATTAAAAAAGTCCTCATGTCTCCCAATGTAAAATGAATGTTGCCATAACCACGGCAACCAGATTTAACTCATTTACCGCACAGAATACCCCAAGCAAAAACTAACAGAGCTACCTTGTTCTTGAAGATAACATATTTTTCAACTTAAGTAGAAATATTAAAAACCTTATATTTTTAGTTTTAACTAAGAATGGCACACATTATATAATTTTAGAAAGAACGAATTGAGGCAGTGAAAAGCAAAGGGATTAAAGTGTCAAAATTAAAAATTTGGCGATAATTTGCACAAATAGAAGTTGAACCTAACTTATGTCTTGGGGCAAGGGTACTAGTAGCCTTGTTAATTACTAATATAGAGCATGATTTAGAAAAAAATTAATGAATTGTTATCTACCTGGGACCACTTGATAAGGGCAATTTACATCCCTTTGCTTCTCAATGCCTCAATTCAAAATGGAGTTTTTTTTTTTTTTTGATCAATCACATTGCTTATGGTTCTCATTTGACTGTCCTTGAAGTTAAACTGATTTTATTTTTTCCCCGCCTCCCTCTGAAGTACCACCGTCGACCGGCCTCCCAATGTTCTTCTCTAGCGAAAACCGTCTCCAGGTTGCATCCATATCCTACACTGTAAAAAAATTCTGAAACGTTGCTGAGTATTTCCGTGTTACGTTTCTTGATTTCAATGATTTGTATACACTTCCTGGAAAAATCAAGTATCATTGTCAAAAAGTTTCCTGAATTGCTGCACATAGCAGGAATGCGTTCTTTTCACTAAAGTGAAAAATATTTTTAGCTCCCAGTTTAAAGATTAACTGAACGTATTTATAAAGTGTATCGGCTTCAGCTCGACTACAGTCGTTCCAGACTGTTTAAGCTATCAAAAAGGGCGAACAAGTACTTAGACTACTTAGATTTGCAAAAGTTGCAGGCGGGTACAATTCTTACTACTTACTTGCAATTCTGCCTTAGCTTTGGCGATGTTTTCAATACTGTTTTTGGAGCTTCCTTGATAAATCAGGAAGGTGCCAAGTTATTATATTATGCCTTCTTAAGTTTTGTCTAATTTTCTTGAGACACGACTGGCTCTAAATGGCAAGATTTCTGAGTTTTTAAGGAAACTTCCGGGATAATTTCAGGAAGATCACTGATTTTTAGCGGAAAACATTCCTGGTGTTTGCAAGGTATGTTAGAGGCAGAAATTGGGCGCATCAGCTGCCCAATATTTTCCAGGAACGTTTCTGAATCGTTTTCACAGTGTACATACACACACATACATACACAACTACCTACACACACATGCACACATCTACACACACATACACACACATACCCACACACTCATACCTGCACACAAACACAAACACACTCGTGGTTGCTAAAAACATAATTTGACTTCCAGATGTCAAAATTCAAATTGATTTTTTGAGCAATCACGATTGCTTATTTTTGCTTTTTAGCTGTTGCCATCACAAACTGGAAGCATCTGAGGATGTGAGAAGCAAAAGGGTGTAATTGGACATTTTAAAATTTTGAAAAAAATGCGTTTGAAGTTCTCTCCCCGATCCTAGGTAGGCTATCATTGATATGCTTTCCTAAAGCATGCTGCAAAAAAAGCGCTTACTAGGGCTACTATTACTGTCTCTTGCTACAAAAGAGGGAAAGTTCACCTATCATGTGTACTGGTTGTCTGGCAATTTTTAATTTTGGCACTTACATCCCTTTACTTCTCACTGCCGCAAATGAGAATGCTGTAATCTTCAAAACTACCTTCTACAGAACTGATGAAATACAACATAGTCCGATTGGATTGTGTTACTATTTCCTCAAGGCAAACTTGTCGTGATCTAAGAGGAGTACTTCATGAGCAGACTGTTCTTTCGTAGGACTGAGTAAAACAACTTCGTATGTCTTCACACGAATAGAAAGGAATAATATTTTCATTGTATATTTTTACTAATATATTTACTAATAATAAAGCTGAAAGTCAGGATCTCTGTCTGGATGTCTGGATCTCTGTGACGCGCATAGTACCTAAATCGTTCGACCGATTTTCATTGAATTTGGTACAAAACTAGTTTGTAGCATCGGGATGTGTACCCTGAAGCGATTTTTCAAACATTCGATTTTGTTTTGTTTTTTTCTATTTCAATTTTAAAAACATTTTACCGAGCAAATTATCATAACATGGACGAGGAATTTTCCATAACGTGGACGAGCAATTTTCCATAACGTGGACGAGCAAACTAACATACCGTGAACGAACAAACTACCGATACATGGGCAAGCAAATTAACATAGCAAATTGATGAGAAATTTCCCATCCTTTTTTCTGTAAATAAACAGGCGAACCAAGTGACCTTTTAATTTTTTACTACGGGCAAAGCTGTGTGGGTACCTCTAGTGCTAATAAAAAAGCTAAAAGTCTGGATCTCTGCCTGGATGTTTGGATGTTTGAAAATTCGATTTAGTTATTTTTCTATGATTTTATTTAGGATTTAATTTCATACACCGAGCGTATTACTATAGTATGGACGAGTAAGCTATCATAACATAGACGAGCAAATTACCATAACGTGGACGAGCAAATATGCATTGCATGTTGGCGAGAAATTCATTATCCATTATTTGTAAATATGCAGGCGAATCAAATGACCTTTTCAATTTCCACAACGGGCAAAGCCGTGCCGGTACCACTAGTTGGTAATAAATGAAAATAACGAATGCAATGCAGAAAATATATATTCACTGCTTCCTGAGTGTAATGCTCGAACTATTTGAAAACTTCTTTGTACAGTAGATACTAAATCAGTTTTTTTAACACTTTCCAAAGAGGGAGATGGGTGTGTAGTGTAATACCGTACATACCAAAATACATTATGTTTCCTGCATCTTTAAGTGTGGAATCGAAGCGCTTTCATAAGATAAATAAACTAATGCCTTTTATTTTCTGGGAGAACGATGGGAATGGTTGAAAAGAGTATTTTATAAACTCTTTGAATACTATTTCTAGGCCCTGAGGGAATACTCAGAAGTGTTTAATGGAGTATTCCACAACCATAAAGAATTTTACTGCACGTTGGTGAAGAAAGATTCATTATTTTAGGCAGAGATTTCAAGATTAGATGGATTACTTACAGCTTTTGCATAACAGGTGGAAATATTACATGGAGTATTTTTGAGGGAAAATAAACTAATTTTCTTATACAGTGAGAACTTACTGTTATACTGATAATGTCGAATGCAGATCCGTCATTTTAATTTTTCAAAAAGAAGAGGGAAGGGGGGGGGGGGGCAAAGGTTGTGTAATCAAACAGAGATGCATCGAATACCATATTTTGCAGAATAGTCAATTAAACTTTTACCGAACATTCGGTCGAATAGCAATTATACGGTATCTCTTTTTAACTATATGTTTTCAAATTTGTTTTATTCCAAAATTAAATAGAAAATGTTCAATTATTTTGCGTCTTTTTTGTGTCCATTCAACAGTTTAAATTTACCTAAATTAAATATAACTATTAATCAAAAGTAAATAAAATCGAAGATTTGGCATTGTGAAACAAGCACTATAATTGGACCTTTTGAGCGATATTCTTTCTGAACAATAAGAGCTCTGTAATTGATTTTTAGTATATTGAATGTTTCTACTTTTGGTTGTTATTATTATCATTATTATTATTTTTTTTTTAGTTTTATTTTTTCCTCTATTTTTTGTTCAACTATTTTCTCAAGGAATTTACTTCTCCTAAAGTCTTTTATTTTCATTTTCTTTATGATTAGTTGTGGCACAGTAAACAGCGCACATGATGAATGTAAGATTAAATGTCAAAAATTTCCCAATTATTTATTCTTTACATAAACTGTTTCTCTAAATGAATGATATCTGGCCGTAGAGCTTGTTCTCTAATCTAAGGTGCATTCGAAGAAGTAATATTTGGGATCTTATAATAACTTTTTCATTTCCTTGTCGTTAAATGCACAACAATGACTTCTGCGAATTATATACGTGTAATAGAAATCATGAAATACTCAAATTTTTATAACTGTTTTATTTCCTTGTCTTTAAATGCATAACAGTGTTTTCTGCGAACCATACACATGTAATAGGAATCCTGAAATTCTCAAATTTTGCCACAAATCCCAAAAAGAGAAAAAGTTAATACATTAATTAAAAACATTTTTGAAGCTTCTTTTCAAAAATCTTTCAAAATTTAATTTATTTCTTTACTTTAATTTTGAGAATGCATTTTCGCATAACCATCAAAAGTTCCGCAAGTTAGTTTTGTTTAGTCATTTTCAAGAAGTAGCTCCAAATGTTTAAACAAATTATAAGCAAATTTTGCCTCTCAGCATGAACACAACAGTTAAATAGAAGAAGATCTCTACAATGTTTCCGAAAACATTTACCCAATTTATTTCAGAACTTTCTGACATTTTCTCCTCAGCCATATAAAATGAACCAGAATGCTCCTCAGAAACACGGATTTCAGATTTTTCTTGGTGGCTGAAATATTGATCATTGAAGATGACAACTGTTGCTGACTGGCGTCAACAGCTTCTCCTGTCTGGGGGCATTATGTCTCCGGCAGTAAAAAAAAAAGCCTCCTTTTGAAGTTTGCGTGAAAGGAATGCAGATCATAAAAATCACTGAATGCTTTTAGTTTCTGTATGTTTATATTATTGGAGGAAATAGGAAAGTATAAAGGGAGCATGAAAGAAATGGTTAATGAAATACTATTTTTTCAAATAGTTTAACATTTTTCAACTAATCAAATGCATAAATCAGTTATGTTGTAGTTAGTTATATTGTCCGAAAAAATGAAGAAAGTTTAAAGAGAGTTAGATGGAAATGGTTAACGAAATACTTGTTTTCAAATATTTTAGCTCTTTTCAACTACTCAGTTATTTTTTCGTTATACTTGTATTTTTGGAGTAAATAAGAAAGTTGAAAAAGAGCTAGATAGAAATGGTTAACGAAGTACTTTTTTCTCAAATAGTTTTACACTTTTCAACTAATCAAATGCATAGATCAGTCAAGTAGTAGTTATATTGTTCGAAAAAAATAAGAAACTTGAAAGTTAGCTAGATGGAAATGGTTAAATACTTTTTTTCAAGTAGTTTAACACTGTTCAACAAATCAGATGCATAAATCAGTTACGTAGTAGTTATATTGTTCGAAAAAAAGAAGGAAGTTGAAAATCAGCTAGATAGAAATGGTTAACGAAATACATTTTTTTTCAAATATTTTAGCTCTTATCAACTATTCAACTATGTAATCGTTATATTTTCGGGGGAAATAAGAAAGTTAAATGGGAGCAAGAAAGAAATGGTTCTTGAAATACTTTTTTTTCAAATAGTTTAACACTTTTCAACTAATCAAGTGCATAGATTAGTTGTGTAGTAGTTATATTATTCGAAAAAAAGAAGAATTTGAAAGGAAGTTAGAGAGAAATGGTTAAGAAAATACTTTTTAAAATATTTTAGCACTTGTCAACTGCATAAATGTATGAATCAATTATGTGTAGTAGTTATGTTCTTTGAAAAAAATAATAAAGTTGAAAGGGAGCTAGAGAGGAATGGTTAACGAAACGCTTTTTTTCTCAAACTTTTTAGCACTTGTCAACTAATCAATTATGTAGTAGTTACAATTTTTGGAGGAAAGGTGAAAGTTGAAAAGGAGCAAGAAATAAATGGTTAACGAAATACTTAAAAAATAATAACGCTTTTTATCTAATTATATTCATATAATAATAATGCAATCCTCATATATTATTTCTGTAGCCTGTTTTTTGTTTCTACGCGAGATCTTCCTCAATTCCTGATCGATTTCTTTGATTTACACCTTATTTTAAAGCTTATTGTGCTGACTACTGACGAAAAATAGACCCACGGTCTATAAATTTTTTTTTCTGTCAAAAAAACTGTTTTAAAGAACCAGAATATGAATTTCGGTTAAATTTATAACTTTAACTTGCACTCTGACCGACAGAGCTGAATAGCTTGATCGGCAGATTGTTCAACTGGTAACCAGAAGAATGAGTGTTCGAGCCCATGTCCGGACAATCTGCATCAAACAATTAAAGAAATATCGCTCATTATATGAGCCCTTAATAACAAATATGAGGGAATAGAATAAATGAAATGGAAACGCACCTTGCTGTTATGAAAATTTGCTGCAACGTAGAGCTAAATTGAGTCTAAATTAGAAGGTTTTTTTTTTGGGGGGGGGGGGCTCCGGTAAGAAAACTAAAGCAGAATGTAAGCGAAAATATAAGTATCAGGTTTAAGATTTCAGACTACAATTGAATTGTTTTTTGTTCAGAAAAAAATAATAGATCGTGTATTGAAATATAGATTCTTCTAACGTTGTTTTGACTCTTTGTACAAATAAAAAAAATTACTATCTCAATTTAAAGGGTAATATATATATTTTTTCTACTTTTTACAAAAAAACAAATAGCTTATCACATTTTTACTACATTCGAAAAGCTACGCTTAAAAAAGAACTTAGTTCAAATTATTTTGTATTTTAACCGTGCTGTTAAATGATGAACACGTGCTACCATCTAAGCCATAACGGTTCAAGCAGCCTGCGATAAAAAATTGTAAACATTTTCAAAAATAAAAACACTTCTTTTCAATATCTTATCTTATATATTATTTCTGTGCATTATTTTTCTGTCAGTTTTCTGTCAGTATGCGAGATCATTTTTATCTCTTGAAGAAATTCCTCCCTCATTTTAAAACTTATTAGGCCAGCTAATGACAAGAAATAGACTTACGGTCTAAAAATCAAGTTTGCGGAAACGCCCCTTGTATGCAATTTTTTTAAAGCAAAGTTCCAATACAATTTTCCTATTTTTTGTAACGCTTTCGGCAAGAAAAAAAATTAAAATTAACCTGTGTGTGGTTTTTTTATTATTTAAACACTGGACTTAGTTGTTCGGTTAAATTGATAAGTTTATTTTTCGGTAGAACGTTCGGCTATAAACAGTCTGAACTTCGGGCAAGCTCGGGCTGTCCAACATAATAGCAAATTTACATTAATATTACGCATTACATGTACTCATAACATACAACAGATAACACACGTAATAAAATAAATGCAGTGGGAATACTACTTGGTGTTTCGACTCTTTTATGCAGGGTACAGTTATTATTCAGAGAAGTTAAATATTAATCGAAGAGTGTTCTACCTTTTTTTTTTTTTAAGCTTTGACTCCGTCCAGACCACTAAGCATAATGTAAGCATAAAAAATGTATTAGATTTACACTTTTTGTGCAGAAGAACATTTTCATTGTATGCTGAAATGTAGATTTTTCTAATAGCAGTGTTCGACCTTTTGTACAAATGAAAAAATATTACTCCAAATTTAAACTACGAGTTTCACCCAGTAAACATTTAATTACTTATTCGAATACGATATAAAACATTAAAATTATTATCAACTTCATTAGTAAGAAATCATTTTCTACTCCTCTGCTTTCGGCTAAAAAAATTGTTTACGTTCGAAAAATTACATTTAAGAAACGGATTCAGTTCAACTGGTTTTGGTTTTGAATTTTAAGTGTTCGATTAAAAGAAAAACATGTGCGGGCATTTAAGCCGTGACGGTTAAAGCAGCCTGCTATGGGAAATTGTTCAATATTCAAAAATAAAAACACTTATTTTCAATCGAATTCAATACTCTTCTAGACTGTTTGTTTCAATCGCTACGTGAGATCTTCCTCATTCGTTAATCAAATTCCATGTTTTACGAATAATTTTAAATCGTATCATGCTGGCTAATGACAAAACATAGACGCATGCTTTTTTTTTCGGCAAAAAGCTTTTTTTTCTGTTTTTTTATTACGCATTCCTTCAATGAATAGCATTCGAAAAGGAAGGAGCATCTGATAGGTTTGTTGGAGCGTCGTGCTGTTAATCAGAATGGCGTCAGTTCGAATCTGAGTCAATAAATATCTCTTTAAAGTTTCTTTTTTTTTTGGTCAGATGCTCACATGGGCAGCACTGTATTTGTCACATCCTGTTTTTTCACATGCAAAATTACTGCTTTTTCAATAGTCACTCAGCCACACTTTCTGATATTTATGTTTCATTCAAAATACGTACAACCTAAAGGTGAACGATGATCAAATTATAACAACGTTGTATTTAACGAGGTTTTGTTACTGATGTCTTCAAATTACATGCCTTCTCTTGTACGCTTACTTTTTTCCGTTTACTTCTTTCGGTTCTTCCTCATAATGTTCTTTCTTTGAAATTTTTAAAGAGCGAAATGCCTTATGAAACGATTCGAAGCACAGTGCGGAGTTCCGCACGGGTCGACTTGTAGTTATATTATTGGAGAAAAGAAGAAAGCTAAAAGGGATCAAGCGATAAATGGTTAACGAAATACTTTTTTTTGTATGTTCAACACTTGTCAACTAATCAAATGCAGATAATAATTATGTAGCAGTTATATTATTGGAGGAAAGAAGAAATTTGAACGGTAACAAAGGAGAACTGATTAAAAAAAACATTTTTTTCCAAGCAGTTTTAAACTTGTGAATTAATCAAGTACATATCACTATGCATTGATTTAGTTTTATTTCCATTGAAATAGTAGTGTCATCAACCATAAAGTTACATTTAATATTAATTCTCAAAAATTGGCTGTAACTTTCATAACAAAAAAAAATCATAAAGATATTAAAATTAGTTAAATTTATTGTTAAAACTTTATAGCAACATTAAGAGAGCTGGTACTGCTCCATTATTTAAAATTATTATACTTTCATTTTAAATTACTTCAACTGAAACATAACCTGCTTCTCTTGCTGTATTGGAAGGCATACTACGGTATACATCGTGTAGCTTCTGTTCTGCTTAGAAAATGAGAATTTTAATCAGCTTGATATTTTGTAGTAATGAACTTTAAACAATGACGTAAAAATAAATCGCACAACAATACGTAAAGACATGAATGTTGTTTTGCTTCATTCAGGTGTGACATTTTACGGATATATTTACATTTTGTTTCAGGAATTTTAAATTTTGACTTTTAAAATTTATATAAATGTCCTTTAGTGTAAAGCTCCATTGCGCAACATTAAAAAGTATGAGATTTCTAAAATAAATTTGTCTTAAAAAGAATAAAAAAAGATTCGTACGTGGTTCGGGTGCAACCATTCAGTCACACCTGAAACGTGCGAAATATTAAAATCAAGAATTACAAACATTTTTTTGAAATTTGGGACTATTTTTATGTATACATGGGTTCCCTCAAACATAGACAGATAAAAAGCCAAAGCTTAAAATACCCTGAATGAAGGGCAAGTATAGTACAATTTCGTTTATCCGGTAAAAATTGGGACCATAGACTCTCCATTAGATCGAACAATCCGGTAATCCATGCAATATGAGCAAAGCTATTATTTAAATAAGCAGAATTTGACAAAACAAAAACTATTGGATTGCTAAATTACAAATAATTTTTTAACTGACATAAAATGCATCAAAATATTTTTCACATACTGTATGAACATCGATTATATGGAAAGGTTAATATCCGGTTTATAACCGGAAAAGGACTTATTTGTTAGTTCATAGGGGTGATAGTTGGGTAGTTACAGATGCGCACTTTTGCCTCTATATTACTTAGCCCCTGTTTTGTAAAAATGGAAATTTGCGCGTAGCAACATTTTTTTTAGTCTAAAGTATATTCGATCTACTTTCTCACTACAAAAACTAATTGATTTATTTATTCACAACATGGTTTTTAGCTTACCATTTTGCTTTTACATTCCCGAATGAAATGAAAACATTTTATTTTATTTTTGCTGTTTTCACAGAAATTATTTTTGTTTCCCAGTTTGTTGTACAGGTTTTAGAGAATGCAATAAAATAAATAAGGAACTAGTACCATTATAAAACACGTGTACCAATATGCCATTGCTATTTTCCCTTCTCCTCTCCTAGATTCATTCAGATGGAATCGTCTGTACTTGGCCGATTGCCAAATTATACACAATCCGTGGTCAAACCTGATCCATTATCTTCTGGTTAGAGCACGTGTGTCTTGAAGAAAGCGCGGTCAATCTGAAGCTTTATCAATGTAGTTCAGATGCAGTGGTGTTTGTATTATATCGCAATTTATCTTACGAACTGCGCAAGAGCTGTAAATTTAGGGGAGGGTAACCCAAAGTGGGTAGGTAAACGAAGAGTTGTAATTTTGGGATTTTTATCGCAACAATTTCGATTTTACATGTATTTCCAAGTAGGGTTTTTGAACTTCAAAATAAAAAGTGATTTTTGCATTATTTCAAACCAAATATTTATCTATTATCAAACAAAATTTGAAAACCTCACTTTGCCCTACCAGGGGGGCTAAAGCGGGTAAGCCGTTCGGGTATATCGGGTAAGCTTAACTAATTGTGATTTGGTACATTTGCAAATCAAATATGAAGTTATTGAATTAATTGACTATAGCTAACTGCCATTGTAAAACATATATTACAAATTTATGTTTATCAAATTTAAACTGAAAATCCAAGTCTGTACATTTGTTTATAAAACATAAAAAAATAACTGATTAAATTAATTGACTAACTAATTGCCAAGCATAAATTATAACTGTTTAAAGTTATACTTATCCTATTGAAGCAGAAAATCGGGGGTGTTCGAGTAAACATGACATACGCATATCTCGCAGCTTGCAAACCATGCGGCGGCATATGAATGCCTACCCGCTTTGGGCCACCCTCCTCTAACTAAAATCAAAATTTTTTCAAATTCAATCATTTTCGACGTGCTTATAGTTCATTGTTAGCTATAACAGTTTAAAATGATCATTGCGAAGACAATTTTTAATGCTCAAATTTGATCTGGATAATCCGGAGATCCGAATAAATAAAACCCGGAAAAGCGAGGTTCCATCGTATAAGCATAAAAATGTACTATTCGTGCGTGCGGATTGAGCAATGCGCATTTTTGTAACATAATTTTAATTTTACTCTTTACATTCTATATACAATGGTTAAAAGATGAACGTGCCACTCGCCCTGCTGTGCGGAATGTATTTTGAGAAAACAAATATTTTTAGTATTTTTTTTTCTATATTACTTTCTAAATCAC